>NC_048228.1:33362492-33512934 GCF_002007445.2 Ailuropoda melanoleuca | reverse complement strand
TTTGGGGGGGGGTTGCTTAAAAAAGATCGGTATGAATACTGATCAGGATGTCCAGCTCCCAGACTAAAATGGGAGACAGTCGAAGAACTTGTGTTGGTGAATGCTGAATCCCCAGTACTCAGAATACAGAAGACTAAGGAATCAGTGAATGTTAACAATCGAATAGTTCTTCCTTCTTTGCAAGTATTTGAAAGTTTGTCCTCTGAGGCATTTTAAGCATTCCTTAAGCTAGAATACATGAAATTATTTTTTCTGAACAAAAATAAACTAACCTACTTTTCTTTATTGCAAATTCCAAATGTGATTTTATGAATTTACTCAGCTCCTAAAATGGAGAAAATATGATATAATTGTAATGAAGTTCAGTTATCCTTCATGCCAATTGTCTATTTGTACCACAGCAATATGCATAAATGCATAAAGGTAATTTCTACTCTTTTGGAGGAAGAAGTATACTATTTGTTTAAAAAAATTATAAATTAACTTACGGTGGTAGTAGCAAATATTCCCAATATGATTAAAGTCTTCACTAATTTACTCTTCTGACTTCGGTGATGTTAACACTCATAACACTAGTTGGTGCTAGATAAGCAGAATATCAATGCTGTGTAATCCAGAAATAAATGCATTTCTAAAACAGGAGGGCACTAAGTCGGAGGCACACTGATCAAATACTCTCTCTCTCTCTCTTTCTCTCTCTCGCCCTCTGTCTCTCTCTCTCTACCTATTAAAATCTTTCATTCTTGGAAATCAGAAACAACATGTTTTTTTTTCCCCCCCCCAGAGCTAGGAGTTTCAGGCAATCCTGAATGAAACAATTAAGGTATAGCCAGAAAGGAGAAAGTTCTTGCCTAAAGCCTGGAGAATCTCCCAAGGACCTGAATAAAATGACTGCTGTCTTCATTTAAACCACAGTTACAAAACACAGTACACTCACAAATAAGACCTATTATGCTTCTTTTTTCGTCTTAAACATCTGTTGTTTTTGGCTACCTCTGAAGACACACATATCTTCTAAAGATGCTAATTTTTCTGCTACTTCTCTAACAACGGAATAAATAAATCTCATCCACATTGTCAAGTACTCAAATTAACTTTCTCATCTTAATTGCATATGTAGTTCCATTCATAAAAATAGTTAATTTCCATCTTTAAGTATTCCACACATGGAAATCATACCTTGAGGGAGCAACAGTATCTTTGGTGTCCCTACTGTGCTAGTCCAAAGAGAGAGGAGAAAGGAGAAGAAATTAGAAGGAAGAGGAGATCTTAATGCCAGACTGATAGAACAGTGTGATTCTGAGAAGGAAATCTGCTAGTGGTTCAACAGTAAGCAGGCTGGGAAACGGGTTACAGTGATGGTGACAGTAGCTGAGTTTCCTGCTTTCTACATTTTTAATACCTAATAGACAACACAGGAAGAGCTGGTGTCCTGAAACGTGGAGGCTAACAAAGATAAAAGTGGTAGTACAGTGTCTTTCAAGACTGCAAGATTCAAACATAGTTTATTCACCAGCAACTGAAATAACTAAACAAACTAAATGGAGAGGAACACCACTGAAATGCACATATCCTACAGGATACATTTTATTTTTCCATTAAGACCAGAGGCGCAGGTTCAATCCCCAATCTTTGGATTGCCTGGTCTATAAGAAAAGTGCAAGTGGCACAGCTCCCTCACTCAGTCTTCAGCGTCTTTTTCTTTTAATCTCTTCTCCCTTCTTTCAGTATTAATCCACTTACAATCTCCTGTTTGATTATCTTTATTGATTTTTTTTTTCGACCCAGTCTTTTTAATGTGGCTGTAGCAAGCTCTCGGCAAGAATCCTATAGCTCCTGTTAGGCATCTTTGGGGACTTTAACTTGTCCGTTTCCCAAACAGTTCTCTCATCGCCCAGCCCCACCCCCATCCCATCTGAACCCCACCCCATGGCCTTTGTGCGCCCAATAACAGTAGGCGAATCCCACAGGGACTCGCGCGATTGATTTCACGACTATTCATCAGGTTGTTCACTTAAACTTCCAAACACTCCTCTCTAAACACCCTTGGCTGCTATCCAAAGAACTTCCTACCAATTTCAAGAATCTACAAGTTCATAGGATTCCTTCGTAAAATGGACAGATGAGCTCTGGAAGTATGCATAAGAAAATCAGGGCAGAACCTCGGGGATGGGAGGCATCTGGTAAGAAGGGAAGGAAGGATTTATGAGCGTGGCTACTTAGCTAGGCAGCAGGAAAATTTACTCCCGAAGTAGCAATCGCTAATTCACAAAGCCTTGCTAATCACTTACCTCCTCATTCGGACCACACTCGCCAGCGCTCAGCGCTCCCCTCCACCTCCAACGCCCTCTCCCCCAAAGAGCCTTAGCAAATCAGAGGGAAGGCGGTCGGGAACCTCCAGAGTGTCCGAGCAACGCCGGGGGAGTTCGAGGCTATCGTTGCACCTCCTCTGCTCTCCAAATTTGGAAAGAAGTGTAACCGAGATGGGGGTATCCCTGAATTATCTCCAAACGCAGCATAAGCTTCCATCACCCCCGCCCTGGGAAAAACAGCTGCCTCCCCTAAGCCAGCGACCACCACAGAGCTGGTCGAAAATTTTCGACCGAGGTGGGCGCTTGGCTTGGCAAGAAGGTTGGGGCCCAGGTGACCCGAAACAGACCCCAAAGGGGGCAGCGTTGGCTCTTCCCTGCCATTCTCCCTTCCACTCAGTTTTTTGGGCTCGGAAGGCTGAAAGCTGCCGCTACCACTTCAAACTCGGGGGACAAGAAGGCAATCAGCCCCCGTGCTTCCCCTCCCTCCTCATCCACCCTCAACTCCTGACCGCTCCTCTCCCAACCCCTGTTTCGCCCACGGCCCTGGTCACTTATTTTAAAGCTCAGACGCGTCAAATTAAAATGTCAGAGTTATAAACTGGCCCATTACCCGGGGGAGTTTCGTATTTGGTTTGAACAACCAGTCCGTTTCCCAGAGCTCTGGGGTTTTAAGTTTCTCCGTGGCTTACTAGGAGGAAGACTCGGAAAGGGTAAGAGTGTGGAGGCGTGCACACCCCGGGGCCTGCCGCAGGCTGGGTGGGGGGTCCGGCTGCGCCGTGCATCTCCACAGCGCCCCAAGCAGCAGCACAGTGGCACCGACGCGGGTGGGTCCTCGGCGGTAATGGACACATTTCCTTTGCTGAGCGCCCTTCGGCGCCCAACGTGCTCAGAGACGCCCTGAAGATCCCGCAACCCCACATGTGGCTCAGCGCGGGGAGCCTCTGCGTATCAGGGTGCACCTATGGCATGCCACCCAGCCACCCGCACCGAGAGTCTCTGCAAACCTCTGTGTGTACAATATGCAACAACGTGTGAGTGTGGAGCAGAAAGTGCAAAAGACACCCAAGGCGCCCACATGCTCAGACACAGACCGATGTAGGTCCACACCCTGTGAGTCCCTGGTCCATCTGTGACCATCTCGGAAGACGGATTAAAAATAATCGCCAAAGCTTCTTGACTAGTTAGGAAAGTGGAACGTGAACTGATTTCCAGTTGAGAGCAACGAGGCGAATTAAGGAAGCCAGGAGAACTGGGGAGGAGGATAGGAAGGAAGAGGGAGGGAAGAAGCGAAGGGAGGTGGCCGCGGAGCTTTGCGGACTCTCTTACCTTGAGCGGCCGAGCCGGTACCGCTGGCACTGAGCAGGGCCAGGGCAGGTAGCACGAGCATTTGCAGCACGTATCCCAGTCCCAGTCCGCAGCGGGCCGCTGTCGCCCGTAGACCTTTCCTCATCGTCGACAGAGGTGTGCCGGGCGGAACCACACAGAGGGACGCGCCAACAGCGGAAAACCCCACTGGGAAGCAGCTGAATCCGTGCACCACGAAGCAGTCCGAAGAAATAATGGTAACCAAGAGCCACACTCCACTTTCTCCAAGGGCAGGAGCCAAAAGGGGGTGGAGAGGAGACGCTGAGGAGGAGTTTGGCGGTCCCTCTTTCCCAGTGCCTTCTAACTGGCGGCTCGGTGAGCGGCTGCTCTGCCCCCCTTGGGAAGTCCGGGGAGGCGCAAGGCGGCCACCTCGCCTCTCCCTCCAGCAGCAGGAACAGCCGCAGCCCCGCCGCGCGCCGAGCCCGGACTGCTCTCCAGGTCCCCTCTTCTGTGCCGAACACACACAGGCAAGGGGGGGGGGGGGGGGGGGGGAGGAGGTGGGAGCGGAGGGAGGGAGTTGGGCACAGTGGGGCTCTCCGGGCTCCAATCTCAGTGTCCTCACGCTAGCGGAGAGACGTCCAGGCTGCAGCTGCTGGGTGGCCAAGGAGGATCACCTCCTAGCGTTGGGGCGCACGGGTGCGCGGAGGCGCTCGCTGTGGAGGCGTGGAGGGCACAGCCCAACTCCGCTGGGGGGTAAGCGGCGGCGGGAGCGCGCCCGCCCGCGTTATGTAAGCAAGGATTGGAGGGAGATGCGCGCCCAGCGCCGGAGGTGGAGACCGGCTGTTGGTTTACCCGCGGAAGCCTGGGCGAGAGAAACCTGAGGGCAGAGGCGGCTGTGGAGAGTGGGAGCGCGCCTGCCTCCCGCGGTGCGCCAGACTCGGACTCCAAGAGCGCAGCGGGCGCGCCTCGAGCCTCTTGGCTGCGTCCGCTGGAGCTCAGCCTGCCGCCTGCCAGCTTCTCCACGGCGCCAGCAAAGCCTGAGCCAGACTGCCCAGGACCGGACTCGCTCTACGACTTGGGGTCCTGCGATTGATTAAGCTGGGTGCGGACTCAAGTTGAAGTCCTGCGTGGTGGGGATGAAGGCAAGAAGCTTTTGCAGTGTCCCCAACCCGCTGGAATCTTGGGGTTGTCAGCTCCACTCAGACTGCCCTATGTTCTGGGTGCTCATGACTTCTCCGTAGTGGAACAGAAACTAAAAGCTAAAGGAAAACTCATTCTTCAAAAGAGCTTTATTTTCGTCCATCCTGGTAGCTGGCATGTTGAGTCTGTAAAGGGTGGTGAGATGATACCTGATACGGGAACTCCCAGAAACAATGCACAACAAAATAACAAAATTTATAGACATTTACTTAAAGTGATGGTGGAACCTATGACATGTTTAACAAATTTCTACCGGTGTGAGTAAGGACTCAAACTGCTATGAATTTTTTGCTTTTTACTTTTTTTTTTTTTTTTGGAAAGGGTAGTTAGTCTGGGTAGCTAAGTTATGGATCTCTGTTGTAATGATGAAGGAGGAATGTAAGAATGGGTGGATAAAATGACAGACCAGACAAAAGGAAAAGTGGATGGAGTAAAAAGGTTAATACACATTGGCAGCCCAACATTCTGGGAAGAAGAAAACCCTTCCTAAGATTAGTACATTTCTAAACTAATAAAAAATAATATATCAGAGAAATTTTTAGCTCTTGGTGCCAAGGGGGCAACGTGTAAACACACATACAGGCGGGAGGCTTGTGATCTCACTCTTATCACAGACAGGTAAACTGCATGTCTCAGTTTCTTCGTCTGTGAAATATTTTGTTAGATGGCTTTAAAGTTCTTTTCAGTGCTAGCATTCCATGATTCTGCCTGCCAAGCTCCATCTGAACCTCTAGCCAATAAGACCAGTCTTGATTGAGTCCGGTAGATCTGAAAAGGTCATACCCAGCAAGGACATTGACAAATCTGGCCATTTCTTTTTCCTATGGAGGCGCTGCCTGTCATGCTAAAATCTCTTCTTTACCCTCTTCACCTTCACTTGCCCATACGTAGATATCACAGTCTTTTGGTAGAAGGGTAGCTTCTGGCTCCAGACTGTCTGGGTTCAATTCTCAGCATTTCTTAGGACTAGCTGACAGATACTGAACAATAAAGCTAGGTGCCTTAGTTTCTTAAACTGTAAGATAGGTCTAGTACCAGTAACCATCTTATAGGGCTCTCTGAGAAATGAGTTAAAGATGTGAGAAGTGCCCGACACAAAACTGTTAGCTGCTATTCTTGCCATGGAGGAGTTCATCCACTGCATGCTATTTAGACGAGTGCAGTCCAACAGAGCTTTCTACAATGAGGAACATGGTCATATTTATGCTCTCCAAAATGGTAGTCATGAGACACGTATGGCTATTGAGCACTTGCAGTGTGGCTAGTATGAATTGAGTATTTTAATGTAATTAATTAATTTAATTTTAATAGGCACACAGCTAGTGGCCACTATGATGGACAGTGCAGCTAAGCAACTCATACCCGTCATTTTTTTGGGGGGGGGATTATACCACCAGAAGGAGTTATGATTATATTTCATATTTGCCTTTACAATTTTTCCAGGAAAGACAGCAGCATAAGTACTAAGAAATCCTCACATATACTCACTATCGTAGTAGCATGATCTTAAAGGTTTTTGTTTATTCATTTACTATTTTATCGCTTATCTTTTCTTGCTAGAATTTCACTCTTTTTAAGACAGAAACTTTGCCTTGTTCATCAGTTCATCCCCAGCTTTAAACACAGAGCCCAATATATAGTCTGTGCCTAATCAATATTGGTTGATTGTCAGAAAGACTCAGTAGGAAGGAATCCTCAAAGTCTAGTTAGTTAAACAGAATTAAATTGTTATATAATCTTGTTTGGGACATTGAAATGCTCAAAGACAGATATTGCATGAAATTAATTCTTTGAAAGAAATAGGAAGAGACAAGAAGGAAAAAGTAGTTCAGTACTGAAATTTAGCCTAAAGAGGGCAGGAGAATGGTTTGAGAAATGGCATGTAGAAATGAGGTGGAAAACAGAGGGGAGAGTGAAAGCACAAGAGCAAGGACAGGAAAAGTACCAGCAAATGGATCAGTTTTATTAAGCAGGAGAGTTTTCTACAATCCACTCTTGCTAGATGAAACTTGCTTTGTGTACCAACATTCTGCCTGTATTTTTTTTTCTTTATGAAATAGATAATGAAGTGCTGCATAGGCCTCTGACCATAGGATTATTACCTGACTTCACTTAGACCTGGGCACAAATGACCTTACTTAGGGAGACCTTCTCTGACCAACAACTTGAATAGCATATACCCCTTAACCCTCAACTGCATTCATTTGCTTTGATTTTCCATATAGCACTTCTTTTATATAAACGTGTATATGTACATGTATATATATGTCTACATATATGTATGTGTATGTGTATACATATGTGTGTCTATGTATATGCCTATGTGTATGTGTTTATGTATATGTATGTATGTATGTATACTCTCCATAGAATGGAGGCTCCTCAAGGGGAGGGATTTTTTTTCCTAGTGCTTTCACCACTGTGCATCTAGCACCTAGAAAACTGCCTGGCACATAATAGGTGGTCAATAAACATTTACTGAATATTGAGTGGAAGAATGAGAGCCAATAAATTTTAAAACTGAGCAAAGTCCTTGATTGAAACTTCTTTTTTTTTTCCTCTAAGACAAAATTTCAAATTATGAACAGGCTTTTCTAATTATTGAATAAATTCAAGTTTGGACAAATTTTCACGAAAAATGAATTTAAATATGACTTTTTCAGGGTTGGAATACTGCAGGTGTTTGAGGAACAAACATGAAATTCATCTCGTTTTGAAAAATAAAAAGCTTCATTTAAATCCATGTACAAGGGCTTCCTTTTTCTTGGCTGCAATGAGTGGAGAATTAACTCTGGGATAATAAATCCCAGTGACAGGTGCTAATGGGAATTAAACATGCAAATCCCTTGCATATCCCTCCAGAAATCTACACCAAGAAAGTATGCTATTTAGCATGTAGACTGCTCAGTCATAATATTATTTACTCTAAACTGGTATGTAAAAAGTTTCCAGCTTAAGACTTAGGACCTAAAAATCAATAGAAAAATGTATTTTAATTATAGAAATATTTCTTTCATTTTATCTACCTAATGTGTGGTTTCCCACTTTTTGTATTTTTATATATTTTTAAAAACAAATAATCGTATGGGGGATATTATTAACTGGCAGCATCGAAGGAGGAGGATTGTAATGAATATAAATAAGATGGTGATGAGAAAACTTTCCCTAACTAGGAGCTGGAAAAATTACTCAGGTAAAATTACTGATGACATCAACTTAAAGGAGCCAGATGGTCTAGATTCAGCTGATTCAGTCTTCCTTCCCTGCCTCAGCCTACAGAAAGGAATGTGGCCTGCTTTAAACCCATATATTCTGGGACTTTATACTTTATGTTAATCGTATTAGATAAGACCCTTTTGGTTGCAACTTATAGAAACCCAACTTAAACCAGCTTAAGCAAAAAGGAGAAGTCATTGCTTTATATAATTCAAAAGCCATGGATAATATTAATAGTGACTGACACTTAGTGATCACACAGTGTGTCAGATTCTATTCTAAGCTCTTTATAGTGCTATCTCATTTAACCCTCGAGATGAGGATAAAATGAAAGTAATATAGGCAGGGGCATCTGGGTGGCACAGTCTGTTGAGCAACCAACTCTTGGTTTCCTCTCAGGTGGTGGTCTCCAGGGTCCTGATCTCAGGGTTGTGGGAAGAGCCCCGAGTTGGGTTCCGCACTCAGTGTGGAGTCCGCTTGGGATTCTCTCTCACCTCTCTGTCACCTCCTCCCCCCCTTAAATAAATAAATCTTTAAAAATATAAAATAAATAAAGCAATACAGGGATATCTCAGGATATTGTGGGTTCGGTTCCAGACCACTGTAATAAAGTAAATATCGAAATAAAGTGAGTTGTGGGGCACCTGAGTGGCTCAGTTGGTTAAGCGTCTGCCTTTAGCTCAAGTCATGATCCCAGGGTCCTGGGATGGAGGTCCTGGGATCGAGTCCCATGTAGGCTCCCTGCTAAGCAGAAAGTCTGCTTCTCCCTCTTCCTCTGCCCCTCTCCTGCTCATGCTCTCTCTCTCAAATAAATAAATAAAAGATTTTAAAAAAAGAAACAAAGTGAGTTGAATGAAGTTTTTGGTTTCCCAGAGCCTATAAAAGTTATGTTTACTCTCTACTGTAGTCTATCATGTGTGCAATAGTGTTATGTCTAAAAAAACGATGTACATATCTTAGTTTTAAAAATACTTTATTGCTAAGAAATGCTAACCATTATCTGAGCCTTTAATGAGTCATAATCACTGATCACAGATCATCATAACAAGTATAATAATAATGAAAAATTTGAAATATTGCAGGAAGTACGCGAATGTGACACAGAAACATGAAATGAGCAAATGCTGTTGGAAAAATGGTGCCAATAGACTTGCTTGATACAGGATTGCCACAAATCTTCAATTTGTAAAAGAAAAAAAATGCAATAACTGCAAAGCATGATAAAGCAAAGCACAATAACACAATGTAGACTTGTATTATTATCTCCAATTTATATACAAGGAAACAGAGTGGTTATGTGATTGTGCCTAGCAGACTATTTTGCAGTCCACTAGATCATATTTACTGAACTTTGAGAAGTGTGTAGCACTGAGATAGTATCTTTTCCTCAAGGAGTTTTTAGTGGGGGTATAGAGATGACATTTATAAGAAAGAAATAAAACCAAAAAAACAAAGAAAGAGAACATGAATGACTGAGAAGGGAGAAAGGAAAGAGAAAGGAGGGAATAAGGATGCAAGGAACAAAAGAAGGAAGGAAGGAAGGGAAAAGGAAAAGAAGAGGATCAAAGAAGAAAGAAAGGAAGAGAAGAAAAGGAAGTCCAGTGTGATTTCTGCCTTTGTGTACCTACTCTAATTGCTATAAGAAGGAGAAAACAATGAATGGTTCAATAAAAATCATATGGAAAATAATATGATATTTAATTTAAAAGAAGATTGCTAGGGATAAATAAATAATTATTGCCTTTCAAACACCTCATTTTATTTTATTTTATTTTATTTAAAGATTTTATTTATTTATTCGACAGAGATAGAGACAGCCAGGGAGAGAGGGAACACAAGCAGGGAGTGGGAGAGGAAGAAGCAGGCTCATAGCGGAAGAGCCTGATGTGGGGCTCGATCCCACAACGCCAGGATCACGGCCCTGAGCCGAAGGCAGACGCTCAACCGCTGTGCCACCCAGGCGCCCCCCTCATTTTATTTTAAATTTATCTGCCAAATTGGACAGTGGTGGTTTCTCTTGTGTTACACTTTGAAGAAATAAGATACTTTACAGAATGGTGGGAAGATTCTGAATCAGTAAATATGGATTGAAGTCTCTATTTATCCAACATATTTGCTCTGATAGTCCTGTAACTTCTTTGAACTTTAATTTCTTCGTTATACAAAATGGGAACAACACGAACATGTAAAGTTGCCCTGAAGATGAAATGCATGTAAAAGTACTTTGTAATGTGTCTATGGACATTATTTTGATAAGAGATGTGTTTGATATTGTCCATTTACTTAATTTGCATAACCATCTAAGGAATAGCCTTGGTGATGTGGCTGTCTATACACGAGTCATACCACCCTAGTGTAAAGTTGGAGCTGTTCTCGGTATCTCACTCCCTTTGCCCACATTTCCTATTCAATTACAAAATCCATCCAGTTTTACTACTTAAAGTTCTCCAGTATCTATTCCATTACCTCCAGCCCCACAGACACACAATATATTGGCATGTTCCCCTTGGTCTCTGGTAATTACTTCCTTAGTAGCCAGTCTGCCCTCACATTTGAATCCATGTTTTCCACACACCCCCGAATGACCTTCTAAAGTGCAAATATTGTAATTTTATTGTCCTAAAAACCTGTTTATAAATTCCTTATTCTCTTCATCCCTCTTTCCCAAAGTCCATTATGGGGCACTTCCGTCCTTAAAAAAAGGAGTTTTGAAGTAAACATAGTTGCTAGATTGCATTATTTCTCATTCTTTACTCCTTTCCTGTTAATATACAATTGAGTTTTGCCTTTGCAGTCCTTCTCACCATAAGTGGGATGGACTTACCTGCCTCACCAATGGTGGCTTAGCCATGAGACTGATGTTTTGCCAGCAAATGTGGGCAGATGTTACAGTGTGCCAGTTCCTTCCACTGCCTACTTCTACTCGCTTTCATGTGCTCCTGCCACCAGACTCGAGAAGAACATTTCCTAGGCAGCCATCGGTTCAAGGTGGCTACAAGACTCATGGAGAGATGTACAGCCTGGTGCCTGCTTAACGGAGTTATGGCAGACCCAATGACACATGAGCAAGAAAAAAAAAAAATGCTTGTTTCTTCAGCTTCTAAGACCTGGGGAGATTTTTTATGCAGCATTATCACAGCAAGTGTCTGATATGCATAGTGTAAGAAAACATGTCCTCAGATGAAGTTCAAGATAAATCAGATGATAATCTCCCCTGGTGTGCTAATAAGCTAGTAGAAAATAAGACAGACCAGAGAACTACCTAGAGTGAGCCTGAGAAGTGCAGCAGGAGAGGTGCGGCTACATGGCTGTTGGAGGTAAGAGGAAAAGGCATTTATTTCAAACTGAAATGATCGGTGAAGTCTTAAATGGTATTACATTAGGCCTGGACCTTGAAGGGCAAACAGAATTTGTGTTTGCTGAGTTGGAGAGGATGGCATTCCAGGAAGAAGAAACAACTGGGGCAAAAGCAGGAAAGAAAAGCAGAATATGTACTGAGTGACTTATTTTGGAGCACAGACAGCATTATAGCATTATATTAATGCTATTACTAATTATAATTTTTAAAAATTCTGTCAACATTTTTGAACATTCACTGGTCAGATTCATTTAATAATACCATACATGAAGTAGGTATTTTTATTAACTCATTTTAAGCACAACTCCTTTTAGGCTTAGTAGAGTTAAGTAACTTGCCTAGCTAAATTAGTGTCAGATTGGAACCTGAATTCAAATTTAACTAGATGCAGACAAATACCATGGGATAAATTTGGAGAGGAAGATAGGACTAAATTTTGAAAGGCCATGGTTTGCTATGTGCACTAGCCTACATTATGGGTATACCAGAAAGCTACTAAAGGAATTTAGACAATGAGATGATATCATGACAGTGTCTTGTATGAATGTGTAAAAAGGATTAAAGTAGGAAGAAAAATCACAAAATTTATTCCAATAATCATGATGAGAAGCACTGAAAGCCTGAACATGACTAGTAGTAGACGGGAAATGAAGAGGATATACATATATACAATGTTCCATTGGGATGGTGGTTCTTAATTCCAAAACATAGGATAAAAAATTTTTATCATTAAAGATTCATAATATATTTAAGAATAAACCACATAACCCTGAAAAGCTGCATGCAACAGTCAACTACCTTCAACTTAATTAAAGGCATTAATGAATTAAAAATAAGATTTAAAGGGTGAGAAGGACACATAAATTTCTTAGGACTACTTGTGTTCACTAGAACTTGAAGCGGTTTGTTCAAGCAATATTGTAATGATTCACCAACATTTTGATTATATGCCCATATTTATATTTCCCCAGTCCCTAATACTGTGTCTGGCACAGGAAAAGTTGTTAACAAAGGTTTTAAAAGCAAACAAATAACATTTTTTTAAAGATTTTATTTATTTGACAGAGATAGAGACAGCCAGCGAGAGAGGGAACACAAGCAGGGGGAGTGGGAGAGGAAGAAGCAGGCTCTCCACTGAGCAGGGAGCCCAATGTGGGGCTCCATCCCAGAGCACTGGGATCACGCCCTGAGCCGAAGGCAGACGCTTAACGACTGCGCCACCCAGGTGCCCCCAAAGAAATAACATTTAATAAACTCTTCTACAAACTAAATTGATTATTACATATTAGAAATCTTTTACTTTCTATTTTTTCCTGAGCTTAGCTCTAAGTTCATTGTTAGAAATGTGTAGTGCATTATTTTATAGAAACATGTCATAATTATGGTATAGAATTCAACCTATGAAATCCTATTAATCATTATAAGGAAAACAATATTGCAGAATATATATAATTCAATAAAAAATCCGACAGAATTTATAATTAAATCAAGAAAAGCATATGACATTTGTACTTATGGTATTAATAAAGGAGAAAAAGAAGAAAATGTAAAATATTACTGAGATTTCTAAGTTACTCTCATGATATTTCCAACAACAGTCAACAACGAAACCATTCCTTCTACTTCATGTCTAATTTCAATTAGAAACAGGAAGATATTTTCTTTAACATAGATTTGCACTAGTGCTAACTTAGCCTTATCTTGATCATGATCGTTTTTTGTTTAGTTTGTTTAATGAATATATTGAATTGAAAGGAATAAAGAAGATAGAAAAGGAAATACATTTTTTCTGATAAAATTGAGGAAACTAAGTAAAAAATATAGGGAAACAAAGCAGTAAAACAATTGAAGTGCGAATTTTCTAGGAGTATCTTAAACAGAACCTTGTGAAACAAAAATTAACAATAAGAAGATGAAGTTAATAGTGGGGAAGTAACAATGGTTAAGATTATCACCCATGTGGTCCACCAGATGGCCCCACGGCCCAGAAGGGCCTGGTATTATACAATAACACCAGTGAGCAACCAAGCATCAAGATTTATGAGAATATTACAAATCAGGTACTCTTAAGGGTAAAGTCTTTACAATTATTTGCCTGCTTGTTCACATGTGTTTCTTGTCGAGACTTTGAGCTTCCCAGAAGGATTTTGCTGTAGTATTTGAATCATCAGCATTACCTACCCCAATGCCTAACTCTCAGAGGACCCTAAGAGTGGTTGCATAATGAAAAAAATAAACAAGTAAGTAAACGATATAGTAAATGTATGTGTATTTTAATTTAATTGATTCTATTTTTTATTGGTTTTTGCTATTTTATTTCTTGTCAAGATAGGAAAATCACTTGATAATTAGTAGTTTCAAGGCGAATTTTCCTTTACATTTCTGACACTAGTGAGGTCAAAGAGGACCTCATCCTTCATTTACTGTTTTTATTTGTTTGCTTGTTTGTTTTTGTTTTGTTTGCTCACATGTTGCTTTTTAAAAATACAAGGAAACCATTTACAGGCGATGGTTTACTTTTCATTTTATTGACCACTCCATCCGTCAGCTAAAAAGCACACTGGTTATAGTATAGGAGGTGTCTACTGAAGAATCTGTGATCGTAGTAGAGAAGGCCAAATAACTTGAAGAAAATCTACCTGAATACCTGAGAAGGCTGAAATCTCCCAACAATATTTAAAGTAAGTTATCTGAGGAGGGGTGTTAACACCTAGAGACTGGTGTTGGAACCTCACCTCTGCTTCCATGCGCTTGGCAGAGCCAAATTCTATTCTCCGAAGAATTCAATCTTTTTCCTGGTCACAGCTTATTACCTGGGAAACTGATATCTTCAAGTCTCTTTGCCTTGCTCATGATCTTTACTCTACCTGCAGTGTCCTTTCTTACAAGTAAACTAACCATTCTTTAAAGTCCAGTTCAAATGCTAATCCAGGTATAAAGTTTCCCTGAGCCCTACAGTTGGAAGTGTTCAGCCCTTCTCTGATGTCCACATGTTTTATATAACCTTCTAGTGATATCTCTATAAATGTATAGTTTCTTTCTATCAATTTATATGGCATGTATGATTTGAACTTGGTTCTGAGACACCTTGGATTCTTTAAAACAGCTAACCTTTTGGTCCACATAGAGTAAGTGCATAATATTTTTAAAATGTGTTACTGACTCTTCTGTTTTGCCTTTCAATGATCAGAACAGACTTCCCAGTCATCTCAAGGCATTCATCTAACAAGGGAGGAAGGGAAAGGTGAAGGAAGTGGGCACACCTACAGTTCAGTCAGAAAGGACATAAGAAAAAGAATTCATATTTAGTTTTTGAACTCCAAGGTAGAATTTCTATGTCTGAGGCCAAACAATGAGTTTAAAAAGTAGCTTCTGTAGTGTGGAGAAGATGTCACTTCTGTTTAAGACATAGGCCATTAAACTTGATGATTTAGAAGATATGATATGGAGAAGTGAAAAACTCAGAAAACCACCACTCACTTTGTCTATCTCCAGGTATTGTGGCAAAAAACAGAAAGAGAAAGGAAGAGGAAGGGAGTCAGGTATTTTTTTTTCCTTTCACTTTCCATGAGGTCTACTTATGAAGGAGGAGTGTATAGAAACCCTACGGGCTGAGAGGAGGAGATAACACGATCATCCTACATCAACATAATGTGGCTCAGTGGACAAAAATTTAAAAAGAGAAACTGCATTCTGAAGGCAATTTTGTGTGAGGGAGACCTTCAGGATATCCTTAATGAAAAAGGACATGCAGGGTAGCACTAATTTGAAAGATATGGTGAATTCAATGGTACCCACTTTGGGAGGCCACAGGCAATGGTGGAAATCACTGCGTTCCACAGGGCTAGCATGACTCAACGTGAGGATGAGCCACCGAGCATCAGTGGACCCTGACAGTCATCAAGCGTTTCCGAGCACATGCTCTATCGCAAAAGCGCCTGGATTCTACTTCCTGCTGTGCCCCTCGCTAACCTTGTGACCCTAGAAAATTGCCTAATAATTTCATCAGCACCCTTATCTGTAAATCAGGGTACTGATGGTACCTATCTTACAATGTTGTTGTAAGGGGTGAATAAATTAATTCACATAAACCATTAATAACCATGTGTGGGATTGAGTAAACATTAATGTTAGCTACATTAAAAATTATTATTATTATATTTCAGAACATAAGCATCTATCTGTCAAAGTTGTTTCAGTGTAGTCATTTCACAGAAATAACACTTGTATATCAAATCTTTCTAACATTTTGAATATTTTAATTCCATAAATAATGTGTTATCTCTATTCATATGCATATTTTTACTTTCAAAAATGAAACAATGTAATTTATGAATACTTAGTTTAAAAGCTCAACATATTCCATATTCCAGAACTTTGGCAAAGCATACTAGAATAAAATGTGTCAATTATGTTATTATAACATAAAAATGTGAGCAGCGTATGTGTTTATATTTGTACCTTATGTTCACAAAGTCAAGATAACGCTTGCAGTGAAGGAGTCCTCAAAGGTCAGTTCTGTGGAGAGTAGAACAATATGTACAAATTTCCACAATGTTTTTTAAAGGGAAAATATACACTCCAGGGAACGTGACACAGTTGTCATAGGAATTTAAGGAATGGGAAACGTGTGTATCATAAAAATGGCTTTTAGTGCTCCTTATGATATAAAGTTGTTGTTACTCACCCACTATGCTTTTCTAATAGTAGTAGTTCATTTGAGCTGAGTCGGCCACACCTTTTACTTCTATAAATTCATGCATCTATGGAAATCTCACCGAATGAAGCATAAGTTTACAAAAAAACTCCCAGAACGGAGCTTACTGACCTATATGAGTATTTAGTGTAGCAATTTTCATCTCATTAGTCCAAGGGACTAACCAAGTGAATATATCACTCAGAAAATATAGACATATCCATTTTTTAACATGTCAGCATTCAGTTGAAAGATTGTCATTGATGTATGTTTCAGGCCCCCACTCACCCCACCCTTCTATACATGTTAGAGGCTCATGTGCAGAAACCTGCCCTTTTGGAGATAAAAATGCCTATTTGTAAGTGAACAGATGGTGTTGCTCAAGTTCAGAGACACATCTTAGGCAGAATCTCAGGGGGAGGAGGGGCTGCGGGGGGAGGAAGACGGGTGTAGTTTGAAAAGGCGTCCTGGGTGATTCTGATAGCCTCCCACCTCGCCCCCACTGTGCAGCACTGATTTAAAGCTTAAAGATACATAAATGTCATGTTAACGCTGATCTGAGCTGCAGAGTAAAAAATGAACTCTTTTCATTTTCTGGTAGAAACTTGTCTGATTGCATTTCTTTGCGTTTTATGTCATAATTTTCAAAGCCTGAACCACCCAACAATATCTTAAAATTGACTCATTTTAAAACTTCTGATTAGTGCAAATACTACATTATTTCCATGTATGACGGTGCTAAATAGTAGGTCCCACATGGTCACTCAAAGAGCATTTCTATTTTGCGTAGGTTTATATATATATATATGTCACAATAAAAACATATCACGCATCTGTGGCATTATAATGTAAGCAATGACATTCACAAGTATTATTAGTGGAGCTACTAAAATAAAGCTTGAGATTTAGAATAATTAAAATAGTTATAGCTAAAATTACTTTGAAAAAGCCTTAAGTCAATCATGAAGAATACTATATGTTTTATGTATACAAATTTGCTCAGTAGGGGCGCCTGAGTGGCTCAGTTGGTTGAGCGTCTGCCTTAGCTCAGGTCATGATCTCAGGGTCTTGGGATAAAGGCCCCACATGGGGTTCCCTGCTTAGCAGGGAGTCTGCTTCTCCCTCTCCCTCTGCCCCTCCCCTCTGCTTGTACTCTCCTCTCTGTCAAATAAATAAATAAAATCTTTTAAAAAAATCTGCTCAGTAATTCTTATGCATGCTGAAATTTAAGATTTTCTTGTTAAACTCTTAAGGGAAAGGAGGAAAAAGTCTACATGCAGATGTCTCAGCATTTAAACCATTATGACCTTCGGGTGGTTATTGCATCCAAAGAAATGATGGATGCCAAGGAGAAGTGCCAGAAAGTTGCCTTGCTTTCCATCTGGGGGTAAAAACCTTTGCTACACCCAAAACGAGTTGCCTGTGGGCCCCTGGAGGCACTAAAGTCTCCCATCCTTGAGAGAGTGGAAAGATAACTCCATTTCCTTTGTTTAGATCAGGTTGAAATCTGACGAAGTTGGAAGACCTAAAGAGAAGACATTGTCAGAATTGGATGAGGAGGCTACTGAAAAGGTTGTGTTTGAACTTGTGGTTTGATAAGGCAATGGATCCTAGAGCCCTTCTTGCCCAGTTCTAAGCTCACCTGTTCCCTGCACGGGGACTGTATATGTAAAGAGCGAGAAAGATGAAACAACTGAGAACCGTGCCAGAATCCATGAGAGTCCTGGGCCATAGGAAATCTAACTTATCTCTGAGGGCAGGCCTGCCGAGAGGCTTAATGCCACTTGTCTAGCAATGATCTCTGCATATTGTGTTTGCCTTTTGAGATAACTGGCCCTGATTTTCAAGGTTACTAGTTGGTGTATGGTGGTGGTAGTGGTGGTGAGTTGTGTGTGTGTGTGTGTGTGTGTGTGTGTGTGTAGAGGGTATGCCAACCAGTTCATTCTTCTGGGATTCAGGTCACATACTTCTATGTCACTACTTTTCCAGTAGAGCACATACATACATGCATGCATGCGTACACACACACACACACACACACACGCACACACACACACACCTCCTTCCTCCTTGCAGCCTGGGACTCCCAATTCCTTTCTCAAATTTTTAATCTCTTATACTGGGTCCTTCTACTGCCCATTTTTCTTACTAGTTTAATCTTCTTTCCACAACCACCCCCCCCTTTTTTCAGTTATCTTTTTTAAAGAGCCAAAGCATGACTGAGTTTTCAATAGTGATTAGAACTATACCCTAGGGAACATAATTTTACAAATAAGGAAACTAAGCTCCAGAATGTCAAACTAACCTGTCCAGATCAAGACAGTTTAATGATGGACTGAATACCTGTAACCTTGTCTTCTAATTTCTGGTCATATTAGAAAGATTCTGGAATAGGAAATATGTGATATAAGTTCCACTTTTGATGTTCACTAGCTGTATGTTTTGGGGCAAGTTGCCTAACCCAACTAAGTAAACTTTGGTTTACTCATCTTTGAATAGGGAATGATAAAACCTGAAGAAATAGAGTTGTTATGAAGCATCATTAAGTAGATGGATTTAAAATGACCTGTATGATACATAGAATATGGTAAGTGCCCAATAAATCTGATTTTCCTACCAAGTTGAATGTTTTTTCTTTTATGTCACATGATCTTGCAAAATCCCTTTCAGTTCACTCTTTTTTGCAAAATTACTCTGTTTGGTATTGTTTCATTGGCTTTTTTCTCATTCAAATGTCTATGCTCAGAATTGAGAAGCTGGAGAAAACTTTTCCCAATCTGTTAGTGACATGTTGAGTGATAGAGCAGTTTCCTTCCTACCTGCCCTGGTTTGTCTGAAGTCTGGCAGATGGAATGGCATAGACCAGCCGGCCTTGCAGGTTTCTTCTGCACATCTGAATGCTGAAGTAAGCCAGGAGCTACAGCAGCTCCCCTCCTGCAAGTGTGGGGAGTCTCTGAACCCCCCATAGGACTTGACCTTCACCTCTAGCAGCNAGCTACAGCAGCTCCCCTCCTGCAAGTGTGGGGAGTCTCTGAACCCCCCATAGGACTTGACCTTCACCTCTAGCAGCACTGTCCTCTCAGTTCTGCCATTCTCTGGCCATTGGTAGAAAGCACAGAGCTTAAGAAGTAGTCAGTGAATATTTATAAAATGTAGAAAGGTATACATGATTGCAAGAAGATACAAGTCCTTGCTTCCCTGTCTGAGCAGGTTGGAGAGCAAGGCTTTCTGTGCAGGAATCAGTATATTACACCTGGTGATCACTTCTTCGCCCTTCTACATAAAACTTTGAAATAGCAGACTCACTGAACCTCTTAGAACCAGATCCTTTTCCAGCCCCTCCTCATTCTGTTTACCTCACAGAAAGGCCAAGATACTAAGGTCTAGTCAGTTCTCTGTAAGGACTCAGTTAAATTTAAGGGCAGAGGAGAGGGAGACATTTGCGGGACATTTCTGACCACTTACTCCTGAGTTTTCCCCCCCTTCCCGCTCCCAGCCTCCACATAGAGCTTGAGGCCACTTTTTCTTGGAGATTTTCCCTCAGGCTACCATCTATATCCTCTCCAAGGCTTAACATTTTGACCTAAGCATAGAAAGCAGCTTATTTCCCTCAAAACAGTTGAGACCAGATGACATTTCAAAAGCAGCTTTGCTTACTTTATAAGGAAGTACAAAATATAATATAAAGAGCAGATAAATAGTCATGTTTCAAAATTGTAGGTTTCTATCCCTTCTGGATGGTGCTGCTTTGACTTTGTTTAACCCCATGCCCTCCTGGGTCTCTGATGGATTCATTGGATGCCATCTTTTCTTCCAACATGTGCGAGGACACCCAGACATCTGTTTCCCTTTAAGGTCAAATATAGAATACTGCAACCCAACTGCTTTATACCATCTGACTCCATACAAACCTCCAGTCCCCACACCATGCCTTCTACAGTTAATGGCCAGACTGTGGAGGGGGAAGCAATGTATGATCTTATTTCCTTCTTCAGATGGTCTGTTTAGCCTAGCCCTGCATGCTTTTCTGATTTACTTCTTAAGATTCCTCTTTACTTCACGTGAGCAGAAGTGAACTTGTTAATGTCCATTTGTTATGGGGTTTCATGTTCAATCATGTTTCATCTGCTAAATCAGCTTAGTTATTGTCTCTGAAATAATTACCAGCCCTTGGCGGGGGATGGGAGAGAGAGAAAGGGAAAGAGAAAGAGAGAGAGTCACCCTTCCCCGGGCATATTATTTATTTGCATATCTATGCCCACTTCATTGGTGTGAAGACACTCAGGATAACTTTCATGATTTTGACCTTTGCAGTCCCCAGATGCTGGCACAGTTCCTGTCCGAGTAGGATCCCCCCCAAGTACTATAGTACTTGATTTATACAATAGACTTACACCAAACTTGACATCCAGCCATTTGAGACCTGCACACATTTGGTAACAGAAGGATCACATGCTCCAACTTCTCCTATCTATCTGTATAGTTTTGCTTTTTTAGATCACCTGGATCTGGTGTTAACTCTAGCCTTTTAACTGTCATGCACTTTCCTTATAAAAACTGCAGTTCTGGTGTGGGACCTCTTCCTCAACCATGAAGACTTTTCATATCCGGCATTATAGTCCATACTACCTGTATTTTATCAGTTCTGATTTTTGCCAGACTTCCCTTTCTGTAATCTTCCAAGATAAATCTTGAGTTATAAGGCTGTATTTCTCCATATTATTCAGGGATAAAAAGGAGGATATGGCTGAAGAAAAAGGAAGAGATAACACAGGAGGACACGGAGAAGAAATGGTTTGCCTCTTCTTTAAAAGGGCAGGGCAGGACAATTTGCAAAAATAGACCAAATCAATAAAAACGATAACAGCCTTGTAGATCAAAGGTATTTCAGGCTTGGCAGGTACCTTTCATTTCACCATGACACCTTCTTGCCGCTGTTTCAGACAGATTCCGTAACCCACTACCTGAAGAGGGTGCCCACCATCTCCATTCTGTGTCCCACTCCCACCACCAGACTTCTCTCTTCTTCAAATGAAAACTCCATGAAGGCAGGGCTCTTTCCGTCTTCTTCTCCACTGATTCCATAGCGCTTCTCACAGTGTCTGACACACAATAGATACCCAGTAACTACTTAAATACCTAAATGAAAAAAATGCTACTTCTTAAGAATCTGGAATTTAAAATTCCCACTTTGCTCTTTGGTCTATCCTGAATTATGAAATATTTAGAATTACTAAATATCAGGATATTGACAATAATCTGATATTTCCTTTCAATACAAAAATTATTAGTATTATTTAATACTATTTTTTGTTATTATTAACAGATAATGTATTATTTGTTCCAGGGGTACAGGTCTGTGATTCATCAGTCTTACACAACACCCAGTGCTTACCACAGCACATACCCTCCCCAGTGTCCATCACCCAGGCACCAATCCCTCCTACCCCCCACTCCAGCAACCCTCAGTTTGTTTCCTGAGATTAAGAATCTCTTATGGTTTGTCTCCCTCTCTGGTTTGATCTTGTTTCATTGTTCTGTCTCTTCCCTTATGGTCCTCTGCCTTGTTTCTTAAATTCTGCATATCAGTGAGACCGTATGATAATTGTCTTTCTCTGATTGACTTATTTTGGTTAGCATAATACCCTCTATTTCCATCCACATCTTTGCAAATGGCAAGATTTCAATTTTTGATGGCTGCATAATATTCCAGTGTGTATGTGTGTGTGTGTGTGTGTGTGTGTGTGTGTGTGTGTACACCACATCTTCTTTATCCATTCATCTGTTGATGGACATCTGGGCTTTTTCCATAGGTNATGCATGCGTACACACACACACACACACACACACGCACACACACACACACCTCCTTCCTCCTTGCAGCCTGGGACTCCCAATTCCTTTCTCAAATTTTTAATCTCTTATACTGGGTCCTTCTACTGCCCATTTTTCTTACTAGTTTAATCTTCTTTCCACAACCACCCCCCCTTTTTTTCAGTTATCTTTTTTAAAGAGCCAAAGCATGACTGACTTTTCAATAGTGATTAGAACTATACCCTAGGGAACAAAATTTTACAAATAAGGAAACTAAGCTCCAGAATGTCAAACTAACCTGTCCAGATCAAGACAGTTTAATGATGGACTGAATACCTGTAACCTTGTCTTCTAATTTCTGGTCATATTAGAAAGATTCTGGAATAGGAAATATGTGATATAAGTTCCACTTTTGATGTTCACTAGCTGTATGTTTTGGGGCAAGTTGCCTAACCCAACTAAGTAAACTTTGGTTTACTCATCTTTGAATAGGGAATGATAAAACCTGAAGAAATAGAGTTGTTATGAAGCATCATTAAGTAGATGGATTTAAAATGACCTGTATGATACATAGAATATGGTAAGTGCCCAATAAATCTGATTTTCCTACCAAGTTGAATGTTTTTTCTTTTATGTCACATGATCTTGCAAAATCCCTTTCAGTTCACTCTTTTTTGCAAAATTACTCTGTTTGGTATTGTTTCATTGGCTTTTTTCTCATTCAAATGTCTATGCTCAGAATTGAGAAGCTGGAGAAAACTTTTCCCAATCTGTTAGTGACATGTTGAGTGATAGAGCAGTTTCCTTCCTACCTGCCCTGGTTTGTCTGAAGTCTGGCAGATGGAATGGCATAGACCAGCCGGCCTTGCAGGTTTCTTCTGCACATCTGAATGCTGAAGTAAGCCAGGAGCTACAGCAGCTCCCCTCCTGCAAGTGTGGGGAGTCTCTGAACCCCCCATAGGACTTGACCTTCACCTCTAGCAGCACTGTCCTCTCAGTTCTGCCATTCTCTGGCCATTGGTAGAAAGCACAGAGCTTAAGAAGTAGTCAGTGAATATTTATAAAATGTAGAAAGGTATACATGATTGCAAGAAGATACAAGTCCTTGCTTCCCTGTCTGAGCAGGTTGGAGAGCAAGGCTTTCTGTGCAGGAATCAGTATATTACACCTGGTGATCACTTCTTCGCCCTTCTACATAAAACTTTGAAATAGCAGACTCACTGAACCTCTTAGAACCAGATCCTTTTCCAGCCCCTCCTCATTCTGTTTACCTCACAGAAAGGCCAAGATACTAAGGTCTAGTCAGTTCTCTGTAAGGACTCAGTTAAATTTAAGGGCAGAGGAGAGGGAGACATTTGCGGGACATTTCTGACCACTTACTCCTGAGTTTTCCCCCCCTTCCCGCTCCCAGCCTCCACATAGAGCTTGAGGCCACTTTTTCTTGGAGATTTTCCCTCAGGCTACCATCTATATCCTCTCCAAGGCTTAACATTTTGACCTAAGCATAGAAAGCAGCTTATTTCCCTCAAAACAGTTGAGACCAGATGACATTTCAAAAGCAGCTTTGCTTACTTTATAAGGAAGTACAAAATATAATATAAAGAGCAGATAAATAGTCATGTTTCAAAATTGTAGGTTTCTATCCCTTCTGGATGGTGCTGCTTTGACTTTGTTTAACCCCATGCCCTCCTGGGTCTCTGATGGATTCATTGGATGCCATCTTTTCTTCCAACATGTGCGAGGACACCCAGACATCTGTTTCCCTTTAAGGTCAAATATAGAATACTGAAACCCAACTGCTTTATACCATCTGACTCCATACAAACCTCCAGTCCCCACACCATGCCTTCTACAGTTAATGGCCAGACTGTGGAGGGGGAAGCAATGTATGATCTTATTTCCTTCTTCAGATGGTCTGTTTAGCCTAGCCCTGCATGCTTTTCTGATTTACTTCTTAAGATTCCTCTTTACTTCACGTGAGCAGAAGTGAACTTGTTAATGTCCATTTGTTATGGGGTTTCCTGTTCAATCATGTTTCATCTGCTAAATCAGCTTAGTTATTGTCTCTGAAATAATTACCAGCCCTTGGCGGGGGATGGGAGAGAGAGAGAAAGGGAAAGAGAAAGAGAGAGAGTCACCCTTCCCTGGGCATATTATTTATTTGCATATCTATGCCCACTTCATTGGTGTGAAGACACTCAGGATAACTTTCATGATTTTGACCTTTGCAGTCCCCAGATGCTGGCACAGTTCCTGTCCGAGTAGGATCCCCCCTAAGTACTATAGTACTTGATTTATACAATAGACTTACACCAAACTTGACATCCAGCCGTTTGAGACCTGCACACATTTGGTAACAGAAGGATCACATGCTCCAACTTCTCCTATCTATCTGTGTAGTTTTGCTTTTTTAGATCACCTGGATCTGGTGTTAACTCTAGACTTTTAACTGTCATGCACTTTCCTTATAAAAACTGCAGTTCTGGTGTGGGACCTCTTCCTCAACCATGAAGATTTTTCATATCCGACATTATAGTCCATACTACCTGTATTTTATCAGTTCTGATTTTTGCCAGACTTCCCTTTCTATAATCTTCCGATAAATCTTGAGTTATAAGGCTGTATTTCTCCATATTATTCAGGGATAAAAAGGAGGATATGGCTGAAGAAAAAGGAAGAGATAACACAGGAGGACACGGAGAAGAAATGGTTTGCCTCTTCTTTAAAAGGGCAGGGCAGGACAATTTGCAAAAATAGACCAAATCAATAAAAACGATAACAGCCTTGTAGATCAAAGGTATTTCAGGCTTGGCAGGTACCTTTCATTTCACCATGACACCTTCTTGCCGCTGTTTCAGACAGATTCCGTAACCCACTACCTGAAGAGGGTGCCCACCATCTCCATTCTGTGTCCCACTCCCACCACCAGACTTCTCTCTTCTTCAAATGAAAACTCCATGAAGGCAGGGCGCTTTCCGTCTTCTTCTCCACTGATTCCATAGCGCTTCTCACAGTGTCTGACACACAATAGATACCCAGTAACTACTTAAATACCTAAATGAAAAAAATGCTACTTCTTAAGAATCTGGAATTTAAAATTCCCACTTTGCTCTTTGGTCTATCCTGAATTATGAAATATTTAGAATTACTAAATATCAGGATATTGACAATAATCTGATATTTCCTTTCAATACAAAAATTATTAGTATTATTTAATACTATTTTTTGTTATTATTAACAGATAATGTATTATTTGTTCCAGGGGTACAGGTCTGTGATTCATCAGTCTTACACAACACCCAGTGCTTACCACAGCACATACCCTCCCCAGTGTCCATCACCCAGGCACCAATCCCTCCTACCCCCCACTCCAGCAACCCTCAGTTTGTTTCCTGAGATTAAGAATCTCTTATGGTTTGTCTCCCTCTCTGGTTTGATCTTGTTTCATTGTTCTGTCTCTTCCCTTATGATCCTCTGCCTTGTTTCTTAAATTCTGCATATCAGTGAGATCGTATGATAATTGTCTTTCTCTGATTGACTTATTTTGGTTAGCATAATACCCTCTATTTCCATCCACATCTTTGCAAATGGCAAGATTTCAATTTTTGATGGCTGCATAATATTCCAGTGTGTGTGTGTGTGTGTGTGTGTGTGTGTGTGTGTACACCACATCTTCTTTATCCATTCATCTGTTGATGGACATCTGGGCTTTTTCCATAGGTTAGCTATTGTGGACTTTGGTGCTATAAACTGGGGTGCAGATGTCCCTTTGGATCACTACATTTATATCTTTGGGGTAAATACCCAGTAATACAATTGCTGGGTCATGAGGTAGCTCTATTTTCAACTTTTTGAGGAACCTTCACACTGTTTTCCAGAGTGGCTGCACCAGCTTGCATTCCAACCAACAGTGTGAGAGGGTTCCCTTTCTCGGCATCCTGCCAACATCTGTCATTTCCTGACTTGTTAATTTTAGCCCTTCTGACTGGTGTGAGATGGTATCTCATTGTGGTTTTGATATTTGTTTCCTTGATGCCAAGCGATGTTGAGTACTTTTTCATGTCTGTTGACCATTTGGATGTCTTCTTTGGAGAAATATCTGTTCATGTCTTCTGCCGGTTTCTTGATTGGATTATTTGTTCTTTGGGTGTTGAGTTTAATAAGTTCTTTATAGATTTTGGATACTAGCCCTTTATCTGATAAGACATTTGCAAATATTTTCTCCCATTCTGTTGGTTGTCTTTGGTTTTGTTGACTGTTTCCTTTGCTGTGCAAAAGCTTTTTATCTTGATGAAGTCCCAATAGTTCATTTTTGCCTTTGTTTCCCTTGCCTTTGGAGACATGGCTGGCAAGAAGTTGCTGTGGCTGAGGTCAACAGAGGTTGCTGTCTGTGTTCAACTCAGGTGAATACTATTTTTTAAAAGATCTCATTTGAAGACTATTTTAGGATGTGACTGAGTTTTTATAACAGATATCAAACAGAAGATAAGCAGAAGAAAAAAAATCCTACTGTAATTGTTGTGATAAGGACCGTATTAGAGTGAGAACTGCTCTCAGGGAAATTATGTACTTGGACAATAGCAGCCTCAGTGGAATACATTTAGTAGAATACATACCAGTGGCTTAAATGTTGATATAAATGGAGTGTTGCACTCTGCACATTAATCATCCATGCTTGAGTGTCTGCCTAAGTGGATGCTGCCCAACATTTAAAATGCCATATTCAAATGTATTGGTCAAATTGATGAAAATAAAAAAGTTCTAATATTGTAATTAGTATCGAGAGGCAAGACATTCTCATTTATTTAATAAAATTAATATTTTGCTTCCTTGTTTTCTGTAATAAAGATATTTTCAAAGCAGAGAGAATAAAAACGTTTATGTTTTAAAAGAAATTAAAATCAAGACAGATGATAAATCATCTAGATGCCTTACATTAGCACTGCCTATGTGAAGAATAAATTAAATCCTAAGGCAGAGAACAATGCATATACATGTAAAGATACATAAACTCTCGTGATGGTTACATGGCATGAGGCTGGAAGACTGTTACTTTCCAGAAAAGAAAATGGATAAATTCTACGTTTTTCGTTTTAGTGAGTTCACATCAACCCATGTAAAAATTCTGGGTCAGATAATTTGTGAGCTTTTTTGTAAGTTGAGTTTCGCTAATAGCTAGTGTGAACCTTTAAGAAAGCTTTACATTTAACCAACACCTTTTTTCTTTCTGGACAGTTGTTTTCTAGATAAGGTCAAGAATCTATTTTTCTCTGATATGGGTTTTGACAAGATGTTAAAATGTAACCTGTACAATAGCTAAATGGAAAAACTATGATCAGTGTTATTAGTAAAAAAAAATCAATTCAACCGATGTTAATCTCCAGTGATTGAAGAAATGGATCCTTCTGACACGGAATGATACGGGTCTGTCTTTAGGGATGAGAGGGGTGGAGTCTTGCCTTAAAAATCACAGACTACTTCTTCAGAATGTTAGATTCTGGTTAAAATCATTTGAGGCAGAGGGTCCTCAAGATGGTGTGGCACATGTTATCATTGTGCTTAGTTCTACTGCTCTCCGGAACAATTACTCTCCGGAACAGAGGACCTGGAAATTCAGAACAGCTGGGTCGAAAGTTTGGGTACCAGTGAGTGACATAAGAATCTTTTTCTCCAAACTCCTGCCTCTTTATGTTGAGAATATCTTGGACATTAAAACGTTGATTGTCTCGGACATGGAAGACTTAAATAGAAATAGCTGTTAATATCTCTCAAGATTGTTTTAGAATGGATTATTCTGCTGGTGGAACACTGGATTATACCAAGGTCTTCAAACTTACATGAGTACCAAAAGTAAAGATTAGCTTGAGTAAGCACACCTGTACCTAATCTGGTTTCTTTTGCCACGCCCCCTGCCCCCCCCCCCNAATTTAATTTTAATTTACATACTATTTTATCATAAAGAAGTATGATGTGGGATCAATAAAAAACTAAACTAATAATTAATTTATTACAGCTTAATAAAATTTTCTGGGTAAATGGAATGGATATATGAGTTCAAGAGAAAAATCATGATGCTGAATTTCTGACTGTTGTAAAGCTTTTCATGTGGTTTTTTTTTTTTAAGATTTTATTTATTTATTTGACAGAGAGAGACAGCCAGCGAGAGAGGGAACACAAGCAGGGGGAGCGGGAGAGGAAGAAGCAGGCTCCTAGCGGAGGAGCCCGATTTGGGGCTCGACCCCAGAACGCGGGGATCATGCCCTGAGCCGAAGGCAGACGCTTAACGACTGCGCCACCCAGGTGCCCCTCATGTTTTTTTTTAATCATGAATAAAAGCAAGTATAAAATTGCTATGAAGTTTGGATTCCACTTATACCATTTTAAAGTGACAAAATTTCTTTAATTTCAGTAATTGGCAACATGTTAGAAAATATATAAATTGCAACTGTTTAAGCCTTTAGGAAGAAATCAAACATCAAGTAAAAACTGTGTGATGGAGTATCTAGGCTTTCAGGATTCCTAGTACTTAAGTACTAAAGCAAAAGTTTGAAAGCTGTTGGACTAGTTTTGGTGTATTTATAGGATGCTTCCTATCCACAACAAAAGGAAAATTTATTCAACTAATAAAAATTACAACCCAGAAATGAAGATTAATATAAATGATGGAACCTCAAATGATCATCTGGTCCAGTTTTTAGGTGACTCTGCAGATGGTATGCTTTTTCTTGAATTTTAGGAGCTGAGACTTATTTATTGTGCAAACTAATAATCGTTCTACCACATGGACTTGTTATGTGGAAAGAACCTGCTGTGCATATGAATCTGAATTTAATTACACTCCGTATTTATCTATTGAAAGACTAATAAGTGTACCACCTATAGGAAAATGAATAAAGAATAAATATAATTATTCAAATGTGTTCCAGTTCAAAAGATGGATGCACCTATGAAAACACACATATATTATATATTTATATGTGGGATTTGTATATTATTACATGCTATTATTAAAGTACCTGTGTATCATCAAACATTTCTATTGATTATTATTGAGTTATATAATACATATATGCAATAGATGTTAAATTTCTTGTTAGGATAATATATTACTTATATAAAGTAGGTACTCAGTAAAAATTATTGAGGTAAAATAAACATTAGTCTCATGATGTGACATATATTTTCCCTATGCAGGTACAGTTTTTCTCTGTTTATCCCTATCAGTTCCTTTCAAAAATTCATTTCATCTATTATTAGAAGATCCAATAAGAGAAGATGCAAAGTAATGCATTTCAAAATTACAAATTTCTTAATGTTTTCTCAAATTATATTTGTTATGCCTATGTTAATATTTGTAGCACTAATTATCATTTAATAATAGATACTATAGTTTATAATAGATTCTGATTCAGTTAGATTCTATAATTAACAACCTACTCAATTATCCCATAGTAATTAGACTTTAGTACATCAGATATAATGGCTAAAACAAATTATTTATATCTGGGTTGAAAACTACAAGCAGATGAAAAGAGCAGCTGCCCTTAATAATTGGATATAATTTTGTTTTATGTGTTTTAAATACATTTTTAGATTTTTACTGAAGTGCCTATTATTATTATGAGAAAAAATAGCCATACTAGTGTGGTTTGTATTATTATCTTAATTAAAATTGACGAGGTTCTCAATTTGAAATTATTTTTCAGAAAACAGATGTGCATCCATTGGATGGGCCATATTTTCTATAAAGAGGACTTGACTTACAATTACAACATTATCTATGCTTCTATATGAAAACCAGACTGAAGTATTTGAATTTAAGTTAAGTGCTTTGAGATCCTGCCCGGAAATTAGAAATTTATAATTGCTGGTTTTTATCAAAGGAAGTATAATATGGCAAGGATCATTTACTTTTCTCATCACCATTTTTTTACTGTGAAAATCTTGAGGTTCACACTGGATAGGAAACATTGGTACAGGTAGAAGCACATGTTGTGAATGATTAGATCTCAATTGAGACATGTCACTTATCCCAGTCAGTTTTAGTTTTTTTAATTGTTTAAAGACAATGCTCAGATCATGGGAAACAATAAACCCATTGCACACAATCGTGGTCAAATCACAGCTGCGACGATGTGTTGACCCTTTGCCTCATACATTAAAAAAAATAATCTATGTTTGTGTATCTAGGCGATGTGGTGCTCCCCAAATGTAGGTATATATTTCAGGAGCATTAACAAGCTAGAATGCCTCAGGGAGAAGGTATTTAGGATTGTAAAAAGTCTAGAAAGTGTGTCATGTGGAAGCAACTGAGTACTTGAGAGTAGACCCAATGGAGCCATCTTTAAATATTTAAACAATTTTGAAATAATAAAGGGGCTAATTTTTTTCCTACATTGCTCCAGAATTCAGAACTAGGATTCATAGTGGAAATGAAAAGAATATAGATTTTTATCTTATCATAGAATCACTTTTAAAGCCTTCTTTGGCAATGGAATAAATTGCCTCATATGATAGTGGGTTCCTCACGGTGGAACTTCCTAAGGTAATCATTTTGTGGAAATATTGTAAACCAGATTAAACTCTAGGATATCTATGTATTTAAGGTTTGCATAGTCCTTTGAAATTCCTTTAAAAAATTTAAAATTCAGTGTTTCACACGTGGATTATTTAGCAAATCTCTCTTTATCTATGGTGACAAGACAGTTTTAATTTTGAAGGCACTTTCATTCATTCAATCAACAAATGCTTATGAAATAGTTAATTTATGCCAGATGTGGTGTTAAGTCCAGGGGCTAGAGTGGAGAGCCAAACTAGTTGTAGTGTCAGCCTTGTGGAGGTCAGAGATTAGTAGGGGCAGACATTACTCAATAGTCAGATAAACCAATGGCAATTACAAACTTTGATAAGTGGTGCGGAGAAAGTGCACAGTACTTTGTGACCTCATATAAAAGCTGTAAGCGTCTTTCCATTTCACCATCACCATCCTGTACAGTTCACAGAATTTTTTTTTCCTGGAGCACCACACAGACTACTCACTGGGTCCCATGCTACCACTCATGCTGCCTCTAAACCTTGCTCAGACCACAAGTATAATTGCCTCAAAATGCAAATCAGATCATGCCTCCACCCTGCCTGAATCCCTGTGATGCTTCTGATTGCTCTAAAGAAAAAGGAACTACCATTCCTACTTTGGCCTGAAAAAATGTTATACTATGGCCCACCTCTAAGGTTATCTGAAATTATTTTCCCACTTTCTATATTCCAGCCACTCTGAGGATTTTCAGACCATGATTCATTATTTTCTGTCACAGGGCCTTGGTACATGCTATCCTCTCTCCCTGCTAAGATTTTCATCCGTTCTCCTTCACCTAGATAAATCCATCAAACATAAACTCACATGTTGCCTTCTTGTACACAATCATAAGTCATTTACTCAACAAATATTTATTAAGCCTTTATTATGCACCAAGGATTATTCTAGGTATTTGGATTATACAAGAAAACAAAACAGAGAGACTCACCCTCAAGGGAGAATAAAAAATGATTCCTGCTAATTTATACTCTACCTAAAAAATTAAACCATTATTTAGAGGCTTTGGCAGAGTCATTATTTCACTGGATAGACAACGGTATTCTTACAGATTTTTTCAATGTTAAGGTTTGTAATACTTCCTAGAAATGTAAGATTAGATAGAAGAGTATATAAAAAATGGCCCTTTGACAAAAACATGTGCTACTTTATATTTACAATTTATAGAGGTCTTGGTTCATTTCATGTCTTATGATTTCATAACTTAGTTCATAGTATACTAACACATATACATTTATATATGTATATTTTAAGCATGGTTGCATTATGTAAGCATAATGCCTATGTAAGTTATATGTGGTAACATCAGTAGACTACACACTATCCTTCACCATTGTTTAAAGAAAATGCTCAGATCATGGGATGTAAACTAGCATTTTATCTTGAAAGTATTAATGAATTTGTTCAAAATTAGTTTTAATATTTGGAAATTAAAATTAAGATTTTATAGAAAATGATGATAAAATTTACTTCTTTTAAAGCAGTGGTTATTCATTAACCAATTAGTAATTTCAGAAAGCCTTTATTCACCACATGTTACTCAGCGTCAGGCATGAAAGGAGGTTTTTACAAATTAGGAAGCCTCTTCCCTGGTCTGAGGAGTTCAAAGTCCACCTACGGAGACAACATAAATGAAATGTTATGAGGTGGTATATCCACAAAGTACAACAAAGTATAGCAAAAATTGAACATAAAAAAGAAAACACAGAAACTTCTCCTCACCCCAATTATTTTCAATATACTTCCTTATTCAGCAAATATAAGCAGTACAGCCATGAATTTATGTTGCATCAGATGAAATTCACTAGCTGGTTCTGTGATTTCTGCTAAGAAATAACTGCTAATTAGTGTTTTCTACTACTCAAAAAAAATGTACAAGTAGCAACCTGAAAACCTTTAGGAAACTTCTGGGGTGCTAGATTGCGATTATATTCTTATCGGGATATCTCAGTCTGAAGGCCCTCCAAGTTATGGATCTTAGGGGAAAAATAACAGCTCGGTGAGAGTTTCTCCTTTGTAGCTCACTGAGATTAGGAAAAAGGGCAAATGCAGCTGAATGCATTTATAGCTGCTTGGAAAGTCGCTGTGTCAGTTGAGGCAACTGCCAGATAGAATCTCGCAGTGGAAATTGTAGCTCTGATTTCTTCTGTCAACCCGATTGTGGTGAGAACTGAGAATTTAGAGCAATGGATTGAGAAAATACCATGAAATGAAAGGGCCATTGGTCTGGATAAAACTACAGTCAGTAAAAATGGAAAATAAACTTCCATGTATTTGGCCTTTAGCAGCCTCGGAGACTTCAAATGACATTTTACCAAGTTGCTTTTGAGTGCTTCATAGTTGTAATGCTTTTTCTTTGGGTCACTTGATAGTTTAAAATCTGTTATCAGTTGTGAGATAGTATGAAAGGGATATAGCATATATGTATATTTTTTCCTTAAATGCCACTTAATCCAATAACATTAGGCCAAGCAGACATAATAAAAAGTTATTGTCAGTTTCCACTGTGGATGATATGGATAATTTTTGTAGCCTAAGAAGTTTTTTATTTGGTTCAGGATTGGCCAAAACAAACTTGTTTTCCCTGGCCTACATATTGTTTTCACAGGACTCAATCCTATTAGTCAAAGAATTTAATGTTACTCCATGTTTCAGGTATTATTTATGCTAGATGGCTTTGTATGTAGGGCACACAGTTTAAAAGGGTGCACTCTGTAATATTAAATGATATGAAAAATGAATGCTGAGAACAGAATTTAAATTTGAAAAAACTAACAAGCTGACAATTGACAAATGGCCCAATTAACATTACAGACATTTTACCAAGTAGGAAAATGAAAAGCAAACAAACAAAAAATTTATTTGTATTAAAAGCAAAGTTTAGAAATTTGTAAAAATTGTTTTTTTTCTATTTCATGAAAGTGACAGGATTATTTTTCTAAATTGCTTATTACTTAACGATTCTTTAAGGAGAGCACGGTATATGTGAGTAACCGCCCAATGATTTAGGTGAGTTACTGAAAAGATTTCATGTAAATTGGATATTTATATCTTGAATCGTTCCATGCCATTAGATCAGTCTCTTAACTCCCTGGGAGCAGAGGTATCTGACTCATTGCTAACGTATCAGAGGCTGGACAAGTGTGGGCACGCAACAGAAAATAGACCCTCCAGACAGTTTTGTCAAACGTATGGATAAAGGTCCTAACAAAAAAAATGAACACAGGAAAGCAAAATATGACTCTGAATAGGGATAGAACTCAGTGAAATCGAGCTCAGGATGATGAAAGCCGAGAAACTGATCATGCAACCTGAATAGAAGATGTTATAATTCTCCCAAATAATTTCTACTATCCTCTCTGTAGGAAAAAAAAAAAGTACTAATAAGAAAAGTTCTTGAAAGATGAACTTAAAATCACTTACGTATCTTCAATGATAGGAATTAGACAAAGGGGAATATATTAAAACAAAAAGAGCATACCACTGCTGTTTGTTATTTTTGCTTGTTTTCTTTTGGAAAATTGCTCCTTGAATGAAAAAGTGACCAGGAAAAGACAGAAATAAAAAAGTAGAGAATCCACAGCAAAACTACAACATAACATAGTTGGAGTTTTTAATTTTTTCATTAAAATTTCTCACTAAAGGCTAGTTTGCTCATTTGTTTGCCCCTTTTTTCCTTCCTTCCTTCCTTCCTTCCTTCCTTCCTTCCTTCCTTCCTCCCTTCCTTCCTTCCTTCCTTCCTCCCTTCCTTCCTTCCCTTTCTCTCTTCCTTCTCCTCCTTTCTTTCCTCTCCTCCTCATTTCCTTCCTTTCTGTCAAATCTTAGGTAAATGGAAGCTATATAAAAGGACTCAAACATCTACTTGGAGATTTGAACAGGCTTAACGGACTATTTGGGGAGCTACCCACTTTAACAGATGTTACGATATAAGCCAGGAAAACATAGGGATTTAGAAATAAGGAAGACTCTGGAAGATACCATTCCCCTGTCTTCCTTTGCTTGCTCATTCCCTTCAAAGCCTCTCTTTCTTATCATAGTATTCCTGAAGCATCAACCATGCATGTTAGATACCTTCCTTGATTTTCCTCATTTTCTTGGTCTTTCAGCTACTGTCATTGAATAGAGAATCCTTTCATGGTTGCAACAGGTTTACCCACCTCTCTAAAGGGTATCAGAGTATCACCGAAAACCTCATATTAATAAGACTAATGTTAAGTTATGAAATACTGCTTCCTGTTTGTCACATCTCTCAGAACCACATGCCTCAGTAATTCTTTAATTCATGAGGAACACTTTCTTCTCTAAAATAATACAAGACACTGTAGAAAACATCAGATTGTGTGTCTCTGCTTGTTGGCACTGGCTAGCTTTCCTGGAAGTACAGCTCTTGACAGACTGAGTCCTTGAAATGACCTTATAGCATGGGAAGATGAGGATCAATTCTCCCTCTATCACTCAGTCTGCTAGGGATTATATCTCAGTACCGAGGTGCCAAATCTTTTAAAAAACTAAAAGGTTACCACAGTTAAGTGATATTAAGCCTGGGTGCCAATTCTTCAAAGCAGATTCGTCTACAAAATCAATATGGACACAAGACATTTGTTGCATTATTTCATTATACACCCATACCTCAAACATTTAACACGTTGTCAGGAATAATACTTTGAGCTCTTAAACCTTAACCAAATGTAAAAGCACAGACCCACAGAAAATTAAATCTCCAGTGAACCAATAAGTCAAATTGTATTCTTTTCGTTCCTGGTTATTCCAATGACTCCATGAAAAGAAAAGAAGCCAATAAAAATATTACTTAAAATGCAAATCGAATTTCAAAAAATGTACTACCAAATAATCCAAGTACTTTAAAAGAATCACTGACCATACAAAAACTTCAATTAAGTGGGATATCCTGATCGATTTAACTTAAAAAAGGGAGGGGGGATGGCGGAAGGGAGAGTAAAAGACTTAAAGAAAGAGGCTTTAGGAACTATATTGATTCAAAGTAGTTCATTCCTGATGATTTCCAACCTTTTGTGAAATAAGTCATACATCAGTTGTATGGTAATGAGGTGGTATTAATAAAGGAGGTTTGAGGGTTAAAAGGGTAGTATGAGTTTTGAAATCTGTCTAGTACTAATATTGTCTTACAGGGGTTAAGATAGGTGAGAACCCAAAGAGCATTAATCTGTGAGACAAAACCATAGGCTAGATAAATGCATATTTTTTTTTGCCTTGACCATTAAATTCATGTTTAAATAATTCCAAATACCTAGATAAAGGATAAAATATCTATCACCTGAATATTAGGTTTTATAAATTCTCTCTATTCATAAAAATTTTCTGGATTACTAATGTTTATTTATGGGCATAAACTTGGTTAGCTAGCCATGAAAAAATAAAAGCAACACACACACACATACACACACACACACACACACATATTGCACCATGCTTTATATAAAAATATTCACTAGGCTATATTTAATTAGACTTCATTCCCTAGGTTTGTCTAAATAATTGAGTTGCATAAGACTTTTTTCCTGAAAGTTTTTTTACTTGAATAAATTGAAAAACATGTCCTGCCAGTCAGGTAGAAATTTTAGGAGCTCTTTAATGACCCAATTTAGCTGTATTATCAAATATTTTTATTATATAAAATATTATTAATGCCCCTTCCCACATTCCAAAAATCCAGATTCAATTATTTAAAATTAATAAGCCACTCCTATGTGTCAGATACTGTACAAACATATGTATATGACATTTGTCAAATACATGCATAGATATACATAGATAGATAGATATACATACACACACGAATACATTCAATGAAAATAGACTCAATCGATCAGATTTTTATCTATGTTGATTTTTCAGGAAAAAAATCACAGAAAATAAATAGATATCAGAAAATTAGATATTTGCACCCCATCTTACATTAAAAATAATATTTCTAGTGAGATCCAAGGTCAATATATATTCAGCCCTATTTTCTAACAACTTTTTTTGTACATATTTATTTTAGTACACATTTATTTTAATTAAATTTGACACCTGCACTAAACTTTTAGAACTTTGGAATCTATCAAAATACCCTTTTCCTGAATAGTACAACATAGAGAGAAATTATATTCCTGTAAGTCCTATCCACATGAAAAAATATATTGCAATATAATGAAAGGAGATAAGACTATCATTTTACAAAACTGAACACAATTTTTAAGAATGGCAGTGTTGCTACTGTGGGTTGAAAAAAGGAAAAAAAAATTTCCTTTGTGGGCAATAAAGACCATTTTTGTTGGGTGAAGCAGTATTAATATTTATTTTGATGAGAGCCAGATTTAATATGTAATTTTAGATGATGAACAACTTGTACCGAACAGTGTTTTTTGAGCAGCATATTATATCTACCAAAAGTACTTTTTTTTTTTTTTTCTATTTGGAGATGCTTAGGACTCTTACAAAAGTGAAGATGCATGGAACCAAAGACCCAATTCTAGGAGGCCCACGCTCTACATTGGTGATAGCAAACTAAGTAACAATTTTGCTCTTGATTGAAATAAACATGTTGAAAGTTATTCCTATCAGCCAGTTTATTGTGACCTTCACTCATACATCAAGCTCATTTCCAGGCAAACAGGAATAGGCAGAAGTTCACTTGCCTAAATTGCGTGGGAAGGCACTGGCGTGATGCCGTCTTTGGATTATCGAATCATGTCATCCCTCTCCAGTGTATATTGTATAGAGAAACAGCTAAGAAACAGAAAGTGAGTCTGGCAGAGAAAGATCATGAGATTACGTGATTATGAAATTTGTTTGCGAGTTTTTTACATCAGTGACTCATAGAATGAATTCAGTAAGAAAAACTTCTTTGGAGGATATCCAGAAGTAAGTTTATATTTGCTTAGGAGCTCGAATTACTTTGCTTCCCCATGAGTTTAAATTTGGTATTTTGGTCTCCCTTCCTTAGTAAGACCCATTGTATTTAAATCAAAGCTCAGTAATATGTACTTCCAGGAAATGAGAAGAGATCTCTCGGTCTGAGTTGTAAAGCTGGTTGCCTCCCAGACATAAACATAGTGGTCTGTGAATATTGAGGAAGGACATAGAAATACGTAAGATAAACCAAACAGAGCATTTCTATGACAACTCTACAAGGCCAAAATTATATAGCTAGATTATATTAATTTTTTTTTAAATACAGAAGTAAAAATGGACTTTTGAGGTAGAGACTTATTTTGTTAAATCCCCTCACATCCTCTAGTCATCTCTCACACCGGCCCTACCTCCTAGACCTTGCTTCTCTCCCCCTCCAAATGCTTATTATTTTTATTGCTCATTTCAAACATCAGTTCACCTTTAGGTCTTTCATGGAAAAAACTTCCACACATGCTTTGAGCCCTCTTTAAGAGCCAAGTGCCATGCTATGTGCTTTATAAAAGTTAATCTATTTACTCCCTCAAAAACACTGGGAGGTTGATAATATCCTGCTTCATAAATGAGGGAACTGGGACTTAGTGAGATTAGATAACTTGCCCAAGCCCATGCATCAGAAATTGTGCAGCCGGGCAGGAACCTCAAGTCAGTCAGACTAAAACTTCTACTGAAGTAGGAAAGCTGAAGGGAGTCTCTGCTGATTTTTGGCTAGGCCGCGTTTACTCATATTCCATACTTTGGCTCTTGATAAGCCAAAGAAGCTATGTTCCACAGAAACTTAGTCATTCCCTAAGTTTCGTCCTAGGCCCCAAACACTTGGTAACACCTAAGAAGAGCCAGATTCCAAACGCATTGCAGGACATTTAGTTCAAACAGACCTCGGCACACTAGCTTTCAACACCCCTACCTTCAGTAATTTATGAAATAACACCTACTGTTCACCTGACACTTGCCTTTGATTGGACCCTAGTGGGGATTCCTGAAGAAACATGTACCCTAGACCATTTTGCAATACAAACCCCCAGCTGCAAACAACGAGACTCATTCTCCTTTCCTTTCTGAATCTCCCAGACACTCCATCTGCTATTCTCTGTCTGTTACTCACCCTAGTCAATAACCTCGTCTTAACTTTCTCCAGCTCGCATGAGACCACTGACCCTCTCGGCTGGTCCCGTGGAGCCCTCCCCTGGGTTCTTGGACGCAGCCTGCCTGCATCACTACCAGTACACACACTTCTAAATTTAATTCTCCAGCCTTCATCCAAGAGAAATTCATGTTACTTTGAGGCAGCATTCAGATTAGTCACTCGTTTAGTCTGGAAGTGCTTTCTAAGTGCCTCAAGTAAACTCTCTGTAGGAGATGAAATGATTAAGAGCATGGAAATCTCAGGTTTAAGTCCTGCCTCGTGCAAGTTACTGAAAGTCTCTGCTCCCATTTGCTCATCAATATGGGGATAATTATATTCACCTCTTGGGTCATCGTGAAGAGCATGTGGTATCCTGTGTAACAGTATCAGGCACATATAAGGACAAGTTTTTAAAATGGATTATTATGCTATTATTAGGGACAGAGTCCTGCACTACATAGGAAAGAAAAATGGATAGCGTTTAAAATCTAATCGAGGAGATGCAAAGATGTATATAAAAAGGATTCAGGACAATTGCAATGCATGTTCAAAATTCTGCAATGAAATGTATCTGTATTCCTAAATGACTAAGAATAACAAAGTAATAAGAGGAAAACTAGACATCTATGGAAAGATTTCTAGGAGCAAGTGTGTTGCAATATGTCAAAGTGATAAGTAGTACTTGAGATCAAGAGTATGTGAGGGAAAGGAGAGGCGTAGGGGGCACCAAAGAGGAACTGAAGTCTTAACTGAAATACAACATTGAGGTATTTCTATTTCATCTATCCTCCAAATGAAATAGGGGCTAATATGTGTTTAGTGCTTTCTAGATGCCAGACACTGTTCTAAGAACTTTGTGCTAACTCAGTCCTCACAGCAGCTACGTGGGGGAGGTGCTGCTCTTGGTTCCTTTTCACAGGCAAGGGGACTGAGGCATAGGGATGCTGATAGCCTCGACCAGGGCTACACATCTAGTGAGCAGCAGATCCGGGATAACAAATCCAGGATTTCCAACCCAGGCAGTCTGGTTCCAGAGCCGAAAGAGGTTCTAAAGAGGCACCCAGCGTGTGCCGGGGCACAAGAGGGTATAACCATTGGAAGGGTGTGCTGAGGTATATGGCTGAACACGCAAAAGAAGAACCTGGTAAGACTTGTTAGTCAATTGAGGGTCAAACTCCAATGTCTCCTGTTTAATTCTCAATCAGAGGATCTGAAAGCTGCCTTTGAGATGTAAACTGTGTAGGGATTGCCTTGGAATTTCGCTGCAGAAGGAGATAAGCAAATTTTGGATTAAAAGACTAAATCCCTCCTCAGAAACAAGCCATCCCATGGAACAGTGCGGAGATACGGGCATGAGCAAGAAACGCAAATCACATTACAGAAGTCAGGATAAAGGATAAAGTTTGGGAAGGAATTTAGAGGGGAGCAAGATTTCCCCAAAGATTTAGTGAAGAGATATGGATGAAAGTTTGAGTGAAATAGACTGGCAAGGTAGGAGGATACAGGAGCAAGGCACCATTTTGAAAACCCTGGAGTTTTCAGTTTGAGCAGCAGGTGAAGTAACAGTACAATCAGTATTAAGCAAAGTTAAAAAGTGGAAATATTAAGGTGAAACGAAGCAGACTTATTTTTCATAACATTGAGCAAGGGGCAAATTTTAACACATCTAGGAAATGTATTTTCTCTCTGAAGAATTTTTATATCAAAGTATTGCCAAACAAATTTTAATGACTGACTTACTGATAAAGTGAGTCATAAAAATGCTTCAAAGAATGTAAGAAAGAGACACTGAGTTTATTTGAAATGAAAAGAATAAGGCTCAAGGGTGACAATTATCACGCACGATTTGTACATGTATGTATATGTATGTATATTATGCTATCTAAATATATATGCATTATATATAATACTGTGACCAACTTAGCATCTCCAATGAAAGGAGAAGAAGAAAAGTCACAAGAGAACTATTAAAGACAAAATCTGAATGTTATAAAAAGTTGCTTCTCTATATATGTGTCATTGGAAATGGAATTTATAACTGGCTGGAATATTTTAATACCTTTCAGGGGGAGTGATTTGTCATCTTCTTTTTGTTATGTTTTGCAGCTCTGGTTTCACTGACTTTCCTTTTACCACCACCTCATATCCACAGCATAGAACAACTGCCCCACAGGGCTTGAGTTTGGAGAACCCAGAGGTTTCCTAAATTCACGTAAATGAGTTACCTAAGCCTTTGACCTTTGAGAAGTCTCAGGCTTTCCATGTGTGCTCCGCAGGGGCCTTGCTTGACAGAGGTAGACAAGTGGCAAGAAGACGCTGAAGCTCGCAGAATCCAGCATAGAAATCCTCACGGAATTACTTCTTCAGATTCACATTTGTGATCAGTGCCGATTCCTACTCGAGAATCAAAAGGTTATCATAAAATTCATGTTTTGTTGCCTCCTCTTTTTATGTCATCCAATCCCCAAATGGTATCACCAAGTCCCACCCATGATTTCAGTGGAATCGAGGCAAGCAGACAGCTAAGTGAGTCTTTCTAAGGCAAGATCTAGTTTGTATTTTGGTTGTAGGACTGGATTTCCTCCTTGGATGATTGCCTTTTGGTACACACAATGTTAAGTGAACTGATTTTAAAGGGTAACAACTGTAGGTAGGTTGGTAGAGAACCGCCCAGGGCAGTGGAGGTGAACTTGTGCAAAGATTTTGCATCAACTTGTACAATCACTCAGCTTTCTGGTCAGCTCTACTAGGGCTGTTCTCCCTAAAATTCTTAAAGTAAGAGACTTGGACATTGCCAGTGATCTGCAAGTTATCACTGCTTGGAACCATGCTGAATTGTATCAGAGGCTGAAAATTAGTGGTGTCCATATTAAATGATCCTCATGTATCCTACCATTTATGCACCATGTTCTCAACTTAAAATGACTAGACTATATTACATCTACATGAGTTTTAAGGGCACTTCTTAATTTTATTTCTCTTCTATTTACCAATCTTAGTTTGGAGGATAACTGTTGACCAATCTAGATGGTAAAATGTACAATGAAATGTTAGCATGATAAGGGCTGGGATTTTATGACTGCTTGTCTACTGTTGTATTGCTGGTAGAACGTTGCCTGGCACTTAGCAGAAAAGCAATAAAACTTGTCATATAAATGAAGATTTTGCTTTGAATAGAATACAAACTTTGGAATAAAAACATTGAAAATTACGTATACACCTGAAAATCCATACACACCTGTGTGTGTTTGTGTGGGGGAGTGCATGCATGTTTGTCTCTTCTGACAGACTCAACAGATTCCTAGACACTGCAATCATGATTATGTATCAATTTCTATTAATTACAGATTTATAATAACTGTATTATTATTATTTCAATCCCCAATTTAGCACCGTCTTGCCAGGGGAGTTACACTAGCCTGGATTCATGGTTTGTCATTGCTTTTTTGTCCCCCCCTCATACGTCTGAGAGCAAGAAGAATGTTCTGCTTTTTTCTTGCTCTTTTACTGCCTCCAAATCTGATTTCAAAAACCTTTCTGGAAGTCCTCGTTAATTGTAATGGAGGATAGTGCAGAGAAGAAAGATCAGGGTATAGGTGAAACAAAATCTGGGCGTAGCTAGCCTCTTGAGACACAACATATTGGTGATTGGCTGAGATCACATACAACAGTTTGGCTGCGTTGGTAGACAGGGAAGAAGAGAAATGAAAATTATTTAATGTGATGAACTTGAGCTGATGTTTCCAAATTACCTGCACAGCGCTCTGTACTTTCTGCTTGACTGTTGCTTCAAAATGATTGATCGATGAAAGCATCACACATACATAACTTATCCTGCAAAATTTAACATTTTAATGCTAGAAGCTGCTCCCCAGTCTATATGTTTAAATTATAGTGCTGTCCAGAGCTTTAGGAATCACCCACTCATGCCTAAAGGATCTTCTCTTTTGTATTAGTCATTCTATTATTGACTTTTTGAGGATTAATATGATTTACAAATCATGACTAGAGCCTTCATGGGAATAATGTGGTGAAAATGCTTTCTGCTTTTTCTTGTTCCTTCTTCTCTTTTTCTTGACCTTCAGTTATACATCTGGAAAGTGGCCCAGACAGTTTTCATGATTTTTCCTGTCAGCCCCACTGGAGTCAGTTTCCAGCTCTCTGACAAAAAGGAAGAAACTCCCAACCTCATCCCCAACTATAAGGACCTAAGGCCCCAGATTGATGAAAGAGCCCCTACCGCTTGCACCCCTGTTATTTTATCAACTGTTCTAGGATTGTCTTTCTTCCTTCCTTTCATGGGTTGCTTAGAGATGCTTATTTCTCTCTTTAGCGTCTCTATGAAATCACTCTCTTCCCATTCTTTTCCCTGGTAAGATCCTTTCAATTTTTCTTATGGCTATATCAGAGCCATTTTTTCCCTGAATAGTATAAAGGTGTATAGTTTGCTTATAGAGTAAAAAAAATCGAAAGGTTTTCTACTCATTTCTAAAACATCAAATCTTATTAGGCAAATTGGATCCTAAGCAAACTTTGTCTTATACAAAGTTAAGCTAATTTTTCCAGGTGAGTGACAAAAGTATTTGAGCTATTGAGGTTTACTCAGTGACACTTACATCTAACCTCAGTTGCGTACAGACATGGAGAGGACAAAATTAAAGGCATATTAGGTATTTCTGGGAAAAGAATGTGTCCAGAGCTGGAAAATAGAAACATTCATCCAGAAAATTCACATGAAACAACATCCATAAACTTTTAAATGTCACCTAATACCAAGAAAAAATCAAATTGCCGAATTCCTAATTGCATTACACATTTATTTGTAATCCCATTACAAGGAGCTCCAACTCAGGTTCTTACATATAATTCCTTCCTTCCTTCCTTCCTTCCTTCCTTCCTTCCTTCCTTCCTTCCTTCCTTCCTCCCTCCATTTCTCCCTCCCATCTTTCCTAGATGTTCAGAACAAATTGTATGACAGGCATTGGGTATTTTAGTGGGAGCATCCAGCTTTTCTTTTTCATGTAGTGAAAAAGCCGCATTACTACTTGAGACTTTGAGTTCAGTATTAGTTACATAGTACACAGAGCTGAATCACATCTCACCTCAAAAAAGGTTACCTCAGGTAGAGTCATCAAGCAAGAAACCCTGAACTAAGGAGAGATACGTTTCTCAGTTCTTTATGCTATATACCTTTGCAACCTTTAAGACTATAATAAATTGTAAAATTGCTTTATATTTGGCATTCTCTAAAAGAGGAAAATTGATGTTCCTTTTCCTTTTTTTTTTTTTTTTTTTTTTTCTCAGAGNAAGAGGAAAATTGATGTTCCTTTTCCTTTTTTTTTTTTTTTTTTTTTCTCTCAGAGTAAGAGATAATGTCTTCGGGGAAAAAATCCAAAGGCAAAAATCTTTCACCTAATAACTCATTGAAGGCACATGGCCTTTTTAATATACTTGTCTTTTTACCTGTGGTTGACATCCACCCCACTGGGTCACCAGAGCCTGCTTTTGATGCTAACAGCCTTCTTCCATGAAACGGAAATGGAAATTATTCCTCAGAAGCAAAAAGAATGCCCCATCCCCCCCAAAAAATACAAGGAAATTTTTTTTCCTGATGCGTTAAAAGGTTATTTTTCCCAATATTCACAAAAGGGAACATATGCATTAATGTAAAAAAAAAAAATTCAACCAGACAGAAAATTATACTTTACATAAGAAAAAAGCTTGTGAGTTAACTAACTTTGGTTTAATGATGTAAAGGTCAGATATTTCTCCAGCAAATCTGACACCAACACCCTCAAGTTGTGTGCTTTTTACAAGCATTTGGAAGATTTCATTGCTGAGTGCATATCCTTGGTCCTAGCAAAAGGGGGAAATGGAGAACAGACATGGGTGAACAGGCCAGCCAGACCACATAACTGTTACAAACCACAGGCTCGTGGGACAAGGGCTTTCACAAATGTAACAATGGAACTCTGTTTCCAAAAGAAAGCTGCTTTTTACTTTGTTAACTCTGCAGTTTCTGAGTACTGACTGATCTCCTTAATACTTTCTCAGGCAAACCACCGAGATGCTGAATGAGAGTTTATTTTATCCTGAAGAAACAGCTTTTACAAAAGCGATCAGACACATGCAATTTTCTAAAACATGATTCAGGAAAAAAAAAAAAAAGTTGAACTTAGAATGGATGTCAGTACCTGGATGTGAGGTCCAGAACAGAAGTGAAGTCCAGAAGCCCAGGTGTCTGTTTATCCCTCCAATGTATTCTGGCTTCACGAGACAAATCCTATGGCCCTGGGGGTCAAAGACTCCCTGATTTCTACCAAGAGCTAAGAGGACAGTGGTCCCATTTTGCATTTCTCTGTGGAGCTGTGACTGTTACACAGCCTAAACCACCAAATTAATCCTACCTATAATGATGTAATGTTGCTTCTTTCATTTTTCTTTCTCACACTTCTTATTAATTTAAAATTTTAATTATTTCCATCAATCACTTACTGGAGAATTCTTCTAGGGACTTGTTCTGAGTGTTTCCCAATGCCTGGCCTCGGGCCTTTGCTGGGCCAAATGAGTTTGCTTCCTGGTGGAGTTCTGGAAAGGGACTAGCATCAGCCATTTCATGTGTATCTGCTGGCTTCACTGCTTGAATAATCTGAAAGCTGTGAGAACGCTCCATGCTCTTAAATCAGATTCAATGGCCTCTATGGTCTGTATTTGGTCCAATGGCATTGGTCCACCAACTGTTCCCTGAGTGATAAAAGAGTGTGGTGAGTGAGATGGAGGAGATCTGAGGTTCTAGGAAATTTGTTGTAATTATTTTCCAATGCTATCTGAGGATTCTTGGGGTTGCTTCTGTTCTTCCCTCAGCCTTGGCAAGCATAAATTCAAAATGACAAAATTGATAACAAATGTAGAGATATTTAAAAAAAATCACTGAAAGTCAGTAAAATCACAAAGACAATTGAATTTTACTTATTATTTTTCATTACTGGGTGGCTGTTGATAGGTTGGCAAAGTCTGGAAAAGCAATAAGTTCATGTAAAGTTCATATATTTTATATATTTATTCCAAAAATATATATTCGTGCCTTTATCTTAGTAAAATTTAAAGTAAAATAATCAAGTTTAAATTAGATTTGTAAGCTATTGCTATTGATTTACATTATTAGTTCATACTAAATAACTGCATGTAACTCAAATTAAAAATTTCACTTCTATCAGAAAATATGATTTGATCACAGTATATTTCCTTTTTTTCTGAATTAATTCTAATGGTAGTAATACAATTTAGTCAGCATTCCCTGATGTGTCTGGGAGTCATTGCGAGATCAAATAAGATACCTGTTTCATTAATTCTTCTACCTTTGGGCAGATCTGGAAAATATTATATAATCTTGGATTGTTCCAGATGTGATTATTGTTATTGGCACAATTAAGACACTGTTTCCCTGTGACAATGTCAAACTATAAGTCATGTTTGGCATAGAGACAGTATCTATTCTGGTTTATAGGTCCTTTCTTTTGAATGGTTATGCAATTATCTTTAAAATCAAAGCCTAAAACTGAAAGATGTTGTCTCAGTTTATTTCATCCAAAACATTTCCTTTTTCATCACTTAGAAAACCAGTGGGAATCTCTTTAACTTTTACTTCTGTATTTCTATCTGGTACTGTACTATATACTGGTAAATACAAATTGTTCGACATGTTTTTTTTCCCTTACTAATTGAATTGCGTATTATTCCTTTTCTATTTTAGGGGTGATACATTCTCTCACGTTCATGCCTGCCATCTGCATTAATAATAGCATTCTGAATTATTTCTTCTGGATAGTAATCATTCGTTTTAATATTTTCAGTTGTCTTCATATTTGGTCATTTTTCCGTTATATTTTTCCATCATTTCTATTAAAGCTAGTTGTTTTCCAGTGTTTTCTAAAAATACTGTACTGCTATCACTGCAAAACAATTATTATTGTGCTTAGCTAAATTTTGAAGAGATATTATTAATCTTTTAAGAACAACATTGCCATGTTCTCTATCTGCCATTACTGGTTTGTGTTGAATGCTATTGATTTCTTACTGGTTATTCACCTTTTCCCCCTTGGTTCTGGTAACTCCTTGTATTTGTGTGTTTTTCTGCAAGTGAGATTTCCTGTTTTACTCTTTTGTCAGTTTTAAAAATCTCATTTTTTTTCAGCTTCTTTCTTCATTTGAAATAATTTTGATGTGAAGTTAAATCTAAGTACTCTGCCAGGATAAGAGAAAGGAAAATTGTGATAATAAATTTGAAAAAGATTATGTTTTGTCAGAAATATTATCATGTTTTCAGAATGAATGTGATTACTATTTCCCAGAATTATCATCCAATAAGCATAGCAAATGATAAAAAAAAATCTTTTGTTTTTTCTTGCCTAATTTGCCAACTTCATTTATATATTTTTTCATATTCTAACAGGCAATCAAGAGTTGCATTTGTAGGCTCTGAGTCATATATTTGGAATAAGTAATTCTCTTTTTCTTTCTCTTTGTTTTGATCAGTAATTACATCATCCAGTAAATAATATAATATGTCTGATTTCATTTGACCTATTCAAGTTGAAAATTAGATGATAAATAATAAATTTTTATAATTTTATAATGCTTACTTTTATTATTTTGATTAGTAACTAAGCCATCATTAAATATTTAGTAATATTCCATTTATGGGTTTCATGCATCATATTTAACAGAAGTACATTCATTTTTATTGTTAGAATTTAAAAAAATTTAAGCAGACCAACTCTGAAAATTTTTTTTCTCATTTTATCATCTTTATTTGTTGAGCTCTATTTACATATCCTCTATTTCTATCATGATCCTGACTTGTCATCAAATCACAATGATCTAAGATTTAAAAAATAAAGCATAATTGCATTTAAAGAGTTCAAAATTGAATGTATTTTGTCAAAAATGTATATTAAACATAAAATGTACATAAAGTAATTTATATCCCATATATGTGTTGGTGATTTAGTTACTTTCTCAATAGTGCTTGATTGTAGCAATTGGGAGACGGTATCCTGAAACAACAGAGTTCTATCGTAGAGGGTTAAGTTTATACTTGAACCAGTGACTAATTTATTATGCTATTTACTCCTCTAGCCAAAATAATGAGTTTTGGAATCAAAGGTACATATGGACATTGCTCTTCTCATTATTAAATCTTAAAGCCTACTCACAGAATTTATTTACATCCATTCCCTGCAATTTGGAGCTATGCTAGTTCGGAGTTCTTAGTTTCCAAAAGAGGGATGCCTCCACCAGGCGCCATGACAAGCGGTCCATTGAATTGGACTGTTATGTAGCCATTCTGGACTTTTCATGGCTTTGAATCAATAAGAAAAGAAAACGTGGGTGGATGTCCCTCTAATGGATGTGGTAATAATTAAGAAGAAATTAGCATTCTCCTTTATTATGAGTGCATGGTGGAATATGCCAGAAACCCTGTGAATTCCCAAAATATCTTTTACTATTTCCATATCAAACAGTAAACGTAAATGAAAAATTACACCAAGGGAAAAAAAGAGGTAGAAACACTGAGTATTCAGATTCAAAGAACCCCAACAAGCCAAGGTTTTGGCTTGGAGCAAAGGTAATATATAATGGATAGTGAAAGGAGGATAACTGTGACCTAATTATTGAAATGAGGGATTTAAACTCTAGGCATATTATCCCTCAATTTTTATGTGTACTCGTGACCTTATTGTTTTATATAAAGTTGGTTGGTGTTGTTTAATTCTGAAGTTTAGTCTTTAAGTTAGAGAATAGTCAAGTAGAAATGTGACTGTTTTTTAAGGAGGTAAAAATTATTCGCAGAGATGGATACTGTAATTGTCACAGAGTATACCATAGTACATACACAGAGAAACAATCACTGTTCACACATATGTCTCACCATTTAGAGGAAAGTGATGGTTTTGTTTAAGGAAGAGATGTATTTTGAAGGCCAAAAGAAGGTTGTTATTGTTGCGTGGAAGTTCAAATCTATGCAGAAAATAGATGTGGAGCAGTCAAGGGGCACAAACTGTGTTGATTACTAAGTTTTTGGTTCTCTGCTTCTAAAACACCCTTGCCTACACTACAGTGTTATACTGAGACCAGGACTGGCAAACCCAATTTCTTCTTTCCAGCTGGTTCCCTGTTAGTGTCTTCCAGTTGGGGAAATGAGAGGAAGACTAGAAAGCAAGGAAAGGACAAGTGTTAGACTCCCTTTGGTTTTACTTTCACTTCCTGTCACCGTCTCTATGGCAATGGTTTTGCATCCTGGCAGTCGCTGTTGATTTCAGTTTCCTCTTTGTTGTTGTTATTGTTGTTTATTTCACATCCCAGAACCAACCTGTAGAACCAAACTAAAATGGATTCACTTATGTCAGTGATAAAATGGAGCTGGTCAAGGCAGACACATAAAGCACATTTAATCTAACCTTATAGGAATGTAGAGCTCTTCTAAAGAATCAACAGAGGACACAAGACAATTCTCAAATGCCAAATCTGTTCAAGCCATCTTTGAATCCCCTTATTTTCTTGACTTAGCTGCCCTGATCCAAATAAGAAAAAAGACCTAGAGGCAACCAGTTAGCTTAAAAAAAAAAAAAAAAAAGCCCAATACCTTCCATATTTATCCCCTAAAAAAATCTGTGAGCAATTCGGAGCTCATTGCTTCCACAACCTTAAGTTACTGAGCTTCCAGGTGAAAACCTTGCAATAAACTCATCATTCTGCTTTGTTTTATTCGGTATGTGGTGTTTGCCCAGAACCCAAAGACATTACAGGTCATCTTCAGTGTAACAAGATACTTCAGGGTTTACTAGATATTAAGACTTCATAATCTTTTTTTTTTAGTCTTTTCTTGGGCTTGATTTGATTTTTCCCCTTTATTTGCCAAGCATCAATTCTCTTTCCCAAACTCGTCTTTTCTTTTTGAATTTTACTCATTCTCTCTCCCAGAAGGTTTTATTTTTTCACATTGCCATGACATAACCACTGCTAGGTGTCTTTTGAGATCCCCTTCATTCCAGTCTTCCAGTCCTCTTTTGTTGACCCAGTTTTTTCAAAGAGGCATATGACTTATTTGCAGTTTTCACAATTCCAAAGCTTAATTTGCAATACACTTGGTATATATTTACTGAGATCTCTTTCTTCCTCAAGGGTCTCTATTTCATTTGGTCAATTTGCTCCATGAGTCACAGCCTTTGAAAACCTTAAGTACAAATTATATTCTTTTTGATACTGGCCTTAAGTAGAGTAGATAATTTCAAGGATTCACCAGGAGCCTCTGAGGTCCTTTTCACTTGCAAAAGAGTTCAAAGTTTACTCCTAAAGTTAGGAGAACTTGAGTTTAGAGCTATCATCACATACTTACTTCTGCCACCCAGTGAATATGCCCTCCTTGGTTCAAGCTTGCTGCGCCATGTGGCCTCTGAAGAGAATGCAAATCAATACAAGAAGTCTTCTCTTTAGTCCGCATTATGGAGGCCTTTTGCAACAGAAAACAAACAGGATTCCCTGATTCTTAAATATGCAATATAAAAAAAAAAGGGACCAAAATATAGTTCTGGGGTTTTTCTGCACACCTGAGTCTCTTCTCCTTTCCTCAGACAAAACGTCCTGGCAGGGAGAATGGCCTGAGTAGCAAAATCTTGTCATGTTACATCGCTTTCTGTCTGAGGCATTCCCACGTGTTTATTGTGAAGGAGTACTTCATGCCAGAGCTCTCTGGCCCCTACACTCTTGAAGTCCTAGAATTATTTTCCATAAAAATGTTTATCTTACATTAAAATATTTAAAAGAATGTAACATAATTTCTATTTTCAAACTTTTATATATTATCCTCTTTCTCATTATATACTAACTCCAAAATTACTACCTATTCATCATGAATCCTCTGATATGTCTGCATTTCCTATTCTGGGCTAGCCAGAGAGAATTAAGATGCATTAATTAATAAGAAGACCATACTAGGTTAAATACATTAGGAAGCAGTAATATAAAGCTGAGCACACACATTAGACTAAAGCAGACACACATACTTTCCAGGCATTTTACCAAAGTCATTGTTTTTTGGTGTGATGCAGACTTTAATGAACTATAATCCAAAGGAAATTTTAGCATCTTTATTTATGCAATAGGCCACTGAAATAGAATATACTGGCATTCTTTTCAGAGTTTTTATTTAAAAAACAGTATTTGATGAGGTGCCGGTCAGTTAAGTGACAAGCTCTTAGTTTGCAATCTTGAGTCACAATCTTGGGGTTGTGAGATGAAGCCCCAAATTGAGCTCCACACTCAACATGGAGTCTGCTTGGGATTCTCTCCCTGTCCTTCTCCCTTTGCCTCTCCTCCCCTCACCATTTGTGCATGTGCACTCTCTCTCTGTAAAATAAATAAATAAAAATCTTAAAAAGAAACACATAATATTTGAACTTCTGTTTCCCTTGAACTTCTGTGTAGTCATATTTTCTTTACTATTTGATTAGGTCAAATGGTTAAACAAGCTGATGATTCTGAAGCCATTTTAAAATCTTCACAGAATAATTGCAAAGTATAATCTTGAATATTTAGTTGATAAAATACCATTCACATGTGTAACAGACTCTAATGTATCACTCAATTCTCAAGGTGGATGCAGCAGGCAAGTTTCTAGTGCAGGGAACTAAAGGGACATGGAACGTGTATCATTTGAAAATGTAACTCCCCCTCCACCAATATCCCCCAAAACAGTTGAAAATCACTAATGTTGTTATCACTGTATAGGTGCCTTTTTTTTTTTTAAAGCAGTCATTGGAATTGCCATTAAAGCCTTAAATATTCAAATAAAATTTGCCTGAGTTTAGACTTGTTATTCAGACATATGACAAGGATAATAGTGTCTCCACCTTAGAAGTAACAGGTAACACATTCTCTCATCCATAGCAGTAAACCCTAAGGAGAAACTACGTATTGTATCCAAATAACCTATACATCAAAAAGTATGCTTTCATGGCTCAAAATCAAGCACTTTTTTTTTAAAATGTGTTTTACAAATTTTGTGGCTTAAGTAGAGCTTGGTTCATGCTGGTGATCGCCACCCAATGGTTCCCGCTCATCTTGGAAGCTGTCATCTGTCCTTTGTCCACTCCCACATGCTTTCAGTCATGACACATCTTTCAGTACAATAATTAAACTACAACTTAAAAATTAATCAATTTAAACCCCAAACTGAAGCATTCATTTATTCCAGACATTGGAGATGACACAACTACGACTGAAGTTTAGTAAGTTTATCTGTGAAAAAAAGATATGGAAAATTCAACATTTAGAAACTGTACTCATTTGTATCAGGAAACAGATATAGGCAGTGTTCTCTTTAGGGCCTAAATTATTCACTTAAAGGCAGGTGAACAGAAGAAAGTTAAAACTTTCAGATTCTAGAATAACAGTTCCTATATTATTGTTATATACTATCAACTACGTGCATGTCATGTATTCTTAAAGAAATCATAACTTTTCTGCCCCCTTTTAAGCCATAGTAAAGACTTTGACATTGAATTTTAGCAACTGATACATTAAAGTGATTAAAAATTTTGTTTTTAATGCAATGTAAACCTGGGTTTTAGAATAACATCTTTACTAATTACTCATTTTATAATCTTGAGTAAATAAAAATTTCTCTATTTTTTTCATTTCCTCACTTTTAAATTCAGGAACCAATACCAGCATCACAGGGGTGATTAAGGATTAAATATGATAATGAGAGCAGAGATCCTGGTGCATAGTAATGACTCAATGAGTGGTGGTTATTATCACTGCAATTATTTTTGCTGTCTCTACAGAGTTTTTCTAGATAGGAAAGTTAGAGAGAAGCAAACAACGCCCACAGAATGTCAGTTGTACTTGAAAATGTATTGAACTAAAGTCAAAAGACATGAGTGCTAGTTATGACTCCAACAAGAATTTACAGGTTCATTCAATGACTCTAAAAATCAATCAAAGTGGAATTTTAATTTTGTTTCATTTGTGGAATGGAACGATATCTGAGTCCTTAGTTCAGTTAGCTGTGGGGATCGTCAGTAACGCGTGTGATCGAAGTATCAACGTCCTCCACATTTCATCTCAAGTAGAAAAATTACCAGAGATGATATGGAACCAGTTATAGTGCCAGTGTTTTAAGATTATTAGATAGTGTGCACACACAGAAGGACATAGTGGAACGCATATAAAGTTTTAAATCATCATAGTAAAATTATGCGAGCCTCCAACCCCCAAAACAGAGCATTACTCCCGCAGCTTCTGGTGTAGCCAGCTCCACTCTCCAGGCTTGAAGCTGGAGAACAGAGGTGGCACGATTTTGATTTTATGCTTACCATTATTTTGTGCATGTATTTACTGCCACAAATAATATACTTTTTTAAATGTATAGAGATGATATCACCATCCTATGAGCAATCTTCAGTGACTTTAAAAAATGTCTTTTTTATGATATATTTCCATACTATGAAATTCATCTATTTAAATTGTACAATCAATGATTTTTAGTAGAGTCAGAATTGTGCAACCATGAACGCAATCTAATTTTACAACATTGCAATCACTCCCCCAAGAAATCCTGTACCCATAAGCAGGTACTCCTTGTACCTTCTCAGAGCTCCCAGCCCTACACATCACTAGTCTATGTTCTGTGAGACTTGCTTTTTATTCATCATTGTGCTTCTGAAATTTACACATTTTGATGCAAATAACATTACTTTGTAGTCATTGATGATTTTCTTTTTGTGTGCTTAATCTTTCAGCTACTGGGAGAGGTATATTTAAATCTCTTCTTGTAATGGTTGATTTTTCAATTTTGAAGCCATGTTAATAAAGACATACACATTTAGAATTATTGTATTCCTAGTGACTTGAATGTTTTTTTTTTTCATATAGTGATCAATATCTCCTGAAGTACTTTTTACCTTAAGGTCTCTTTTATTTGATATTAATAGAACTATATCAACTTCTTTCTGACTAGTGTTTGCATATATGTCTTTTTCTATACTTATGACATAAGTGTGTCTCTTATAAAAAGCACATTGGCTGGTATTAATCAGATTTTGAAAAAGATGTTTTTCTCTTTCAAAGAACTTCAGAGTATAGATTTAATCAATTTATAGGTGTATACATATGGCTGTGTGTGGATTTACATATATTTATCTTCGGTTTTCTAGTCTGGCCTATGTCAGCTTAAGTGGTCAATAGGCAACATGATAAAAAGGTTTTATTCTTTTGGGTGTTCTTTATTCTTTACTCTTGGGGGATGTAGTAGCCTTTGCTGAGAAAACTTTTATATCTCAGCAAAGCAGGTGTCTAATCAGGGGAGACCTAATGGTATTAGTTTAGTTAATTCACTTCCCAATTTAATCTCAAAATGGAAGTCCTGAATATAAATGTTTCACAAACTGGAAGCAACACAATTTCTAGTGCTTTCCTGTAAATCCTGGAACAGTATAATGAAACAAATTTAAGCTGTCTAGGCAACTTTTTAGAGGCAAAATGTGTGAGTGCTAGAAGCCAAGTGTATGTATTAATAATACAAACACTTATGTTTGACTATAAGTGCTAATTTAAGCTACTGTTTCTGACTGCTGAGCAAAATTCAGTTTGTGTAAACAAAAATGAAAGTTTCAGAAAGCAAACTGGAATATGCGTTCTTCAAAAGACTTAATTAAGAATCATTATGATTTTCCAAGGAATTTGAATCCACACTGTTTCACTGAAGAACAATTACTATAGGTAAAAAAAGTGTTCTGGACCTAGACAGATCTGGGTTAGAGTCTGGAGGCATCTTTTATGGCTTTTGGGGCATTGTTGCCTTCTTTTTCACATCTGTAAAATGGGACTATTAATGATACTTACTAGTTTTGTATTTTTATTTTTTGAAAAATTATTCCTTAATTTTCGTTTTATTGATAAATTTATTGAACATTAAGTGTGTACCAAGCACACAACCAAATGCTTGTCTTGAGTCATTGGATTTAATCTCATACAAATTTATGGGTATGTACCATTATTATTCCTGTGATTCAGATCAGAAACAGCAGGGACTGGAACCATAGTCTTTCTAATTTCTTCAGTGTTATGCCATGTTATCTCATAATATGAGGTTATATTCTGGTTTTCTTCCTGCTCTCAGACACTCTTCAAATAGCTTTTCTTTTATCTGCTAATTATAGGCATTTCCGAAAATCCCTGCCCTTAATCCTGTTACTCCTCTTGTGATCTCATCTACATCTCAGGTTCGTCTTTATTGATCCTTAAATTTCTATCCCCAGTCTTGAGGACCTTCCTTGTAATTTGGGTTTAATTTTATTTTCAAATACCTACTGAATAGAATCACCTTAATGTCTTCACACTTCCAACTCACTATGTCAGAACTTAAACTCCTCATCTTTCCTTACAAAACGGCTCCTTCTTCTGGATAGAATATTGTTATTTTCCAAATAACTTGAATTTGAAGCTTAAGAAATATGTTTTGTTGTTCTTTGAGAGTAATATTGAGTCAGATCATCAGTTCCTTGATAGCTTCCCCTGGTACATTTCCCACTTCTCCTCCACTTTAGTCCTGTCTATTCTGGCTCATAACATCATTACCTGGGCTACCCTTGGTAGCTCTTGACTGATCTCCCTATACGGAAGACCTACTGGCTTCCATATAAAACCTCCAGATACATTTTCCTACAGCCAAGCTCTAATTAGTCAGATACAATCACAAAACAACAAAAGCAACCCGCTAGAACTATGGAGTTCTATTACCTGACAACTTTAGATCAATATTTTAAGAGGCCTCTTCTAAACTGCCAAGATCATTCATAATTTGATGCAGGGTACTCTGTTCCTTTTCAGACTAGTCTTCCCCAAGGTCCTTTTTTTCCTTCCCCTCCCCCCATTTTTTTGTAGACTACTTTGCTGGTAAGCTAGACTATTTTTATTTCTTAAACATATCTTGTTCTTTTAAAAATGTCACGATTTCGAATTCTGCTCGCTGTCTCTCTGCCTTTCTCCATTACCTAGTCCCACTCAAGTACAGTATCTGACATCATTACCTCCTTTCTAACATGCCCTTTATGAAATGTAATACAGTCTACTTAATTTGTTTTGTGTGGACATTTCTTATCTCACCTATTAAATTGTGATAGAAAAGAGAACACTTAATGAGGACTCCTATGGAACAGGCACGGTATCTTCTCGAGAGCTATGGGTGGTAGCATTCATTTCATTTACAGATAAGGAGGTCCAGAAAGGTCTAATAACCACTGGTGTTTTGAATTCCACTTTGACAAAATTCTGGTAAATTTGCAGCTCAAGGCCAAGTTTCCGTGTATTAAAAGCAAAATGATACCTTAGGTCTTGACATGACACATTTGTTTCTTATTTGAGTTTTTACCACAGAGACATTTGCAGTGGTGAGATTGAACTATGACTGAAAATTTACCTATTTGACTTTGCTCTAATTTTTCTCAGCACTACTAAGGAGTCGACTTCTTGCCCTTACATATAACGCTCTAAATTCAATGAGGAAGATATTTACAGTTCTGTAAATATCACTTTGGCATTTTACATTTTGTATGAGAGAGATTTTTACATTGCAGTTCATAGCACAGTTTGAGGTTTCTAAATGCCAGCTAGAGACATTGAAAACACCAAGTTTTAAATTCAACATTGAGAAATGTGCAGAAATTTTAGGGGTTGCTGTGAAGAGCGAAGATGGTATTTGATGAAAGAACACAGAACTCCGACTTATTTATGTATTGGTTCACAGGAGAAAGGATGGGATAACATTTGAATAAGAGAGGGAAGGGTGGTTCTGTACTTCCTTTATATTCTCCCTACATGATCACCTGAAACATTAGACAATGGGTAGGAATCAAAATAGAGACTCCTGGGAAATAACAATTTCTATATATCTTGGTAAATTGTGAAGAGTGGAGGTATCCATTGCAGATGTGAACATGTTGAAGGTAGATCATATCAGTCTATTTCATAATCTAGAAAGAACAACAAATTCAGAAAAAAGTGTTTGCAACAGTTAGATGCCCAGCATGTCTTAAGATTTTTCTCAAATTATGATTGTGATATAATCACTCTTGTTGACATATTAGTGATAAATACATTATACAAATGACTTTTATCTATCACATACAGATCATTTTTATGTTATTTTTGGAATTTAAATGGCAATAATTATGGCAGCTTTAAGCAGGCATGGGCTGCTGATGCTGGCATGGAAATGTTGACAATTAAAGTCTCATCATAGTAGAAGGTTTATTGTTCCTACCATCACTGAGGAAAAAAGTTAAATGATTTGCTTTTAACTGTAATGGTTTCTCCAGCTATTCTTTACTGTTTTCCCTAAACAGGGTAATATATGTTCCAAAACCACAAAATAAAACAAACAAAACTCTGTTTAACTGACTATTGCTGCCATTTTGCCTTTTCTCAGAAAGGAGCCTTGATTAGAAACAACTGAAAGGCATTTTTTTGTGGGCACCCTGACATAGAATAAATATATCTCAATAAGTTAATAATTTAATATTTTATAGTTGGCTCTAAGAGGAAACAGCCAGGATGATATTTGTATTCTTTATACACATAAGAAAAATTTTTTTTTGAAAAGTTTGCTCTCAAGCTAACAGACAGTCACTAATCATTTGGAGTTTGAATGAGATGATTTATTACTGTGTATTCACATATGTGGTGAATTGGTTTTAAAACAAGAAAATCTCACAGAAAGTCAAAGACATTCTTTTTTGAGGCAATTAGCAGATATGTTGACAAGCTTTAGCATGGAAGCTTCTATCACGGGTCCTCTTCCCACTCTTTAGTTTTTCCCCAGGTTATTCTGTTCTTTACCATGGCTTCAACTATCACCTACATACTGGTATTCTTAAAATTCCAATCAAGATTTTAAATCATGAAATATCTTTAGCTCCAAACTGCTATATCTAATTACTGTACTGTATTAGTTATCTATTGCTTATAAGCGATTACTTCCAAACTTAGCAGCATAGAACAGCAGACATTTTACCTCATATTTTCTGTAGGTCAGGAGTCTGGGCCCAGTGTTGCCGGGTCTTGTGGTCCAGGGTCTCTCACTGGGTTGCAATCTAGGGGTAAGCCTTGATTATGGTGTCATCTAAAGGCTCAGCTGGAGGAGGATTTCTTCGGAAGAGCACTCTCATGACTTTTTAGTATGGTTCACTTCTTTGCAAGCTGTTGGCCCATGGCCTCTTTCAGTTTCTTGCCTATAAGCCTCTCCCCTGGGCGACTCACAATTTGGCAGCTGGCTTCCCTCAGAGTGGGGGAGTGAAAGGAAGGCAGGCAAGAAGGCAGACATTGGTAATCTTAGAAATGTCAACCCACCACTGTTGCCATATCCTCTTCATTAGAAGTGAGTCATTTGGTCCAGTCTCCCTCTGGCAAGGGGGTTGCTGAAGGCTGTGGATACCAGGAATGAAGCACTGAGGCCATCTTTGAGGTAGCTTACCATGTGTACCAACTGAAGACTTCCTTCCAGTGTATCCTTGGCACTAGAAACTCAGTCTGTCCAGAACTAACTCCACCAACATTGCACCCAAATCTGCTTCTCCTTCTGTGACGTCTATCTTGAGTAGGGGTCATAGATAGTCATCTATACACTTTGTGTGTGTGTGTGTGTTGAATGCATGTTTATTCAAGTTTTTAGAAATTATTATTACTATTAGTATTATCTGAAGGGCTAATCTATGTAAGCTTATATACTATTCATTACTAGTTGAGAGATCCTGGAGCCAGAGTGCATTGGGAGGGGAACATAGTCTGGGTGTGTAATTCCAGGGGACTGTTTAATGAATCTTTACCTGAAAGATCAAATATGTCTACTCTTTTTCTATTTGGCCTGCCCTTTTTAACAAGTGTATGGTCGATGATATCTGGCCTCCTTGCTGATGTTTTCATTCATGTCAGGTGCAAGCCGACTGTCCTCACATTTAATGCCCTGCTGTCCTTCCATTTGGCGAGGCTGTATAGAATTTGTCTGTCCAGCACACTGCTATGGAATTTCAGTGGGGAGAATGAGCCAAGAAGAGTGCATCCAATTTTCATTAGAGCCTTCTCTCAACTCCAGCACTTATATTTTCAAATTATAAGAATCAAAATCTCTATTTGTTTCCTTGTGTTCTTAAGCAAAGGAGTCATGATATCATTTGGACCCAAATGCACTATATATTGTAGTTATTTCTCATTATTTTCTTTGGGGGGGCATATGGTTGATATTTTCAAGGACTGAGTCCTATTTTTTACTTTATTGGTAATTTCCTTTGGGCTCTGAAATGTGTTGGAGGTGAGGTGAGTTAGAATTCTGGGTTCAACTGGATATTTCACAGAGTATTTTTTTTTAAAGATTTATTTATTTATTAGACAGAGAGAGACAGCCAGCGAGAGAGGGAACACAAGCAGGGGGAGTGGGAGAGGAAGAAGCAGGCTCCTAGTGGAGAAGCCTGACGTGGGGCTCGATCCCAAAATGCCGGGATCATGCCCTGAGCCGACGGCAGACACTTAAGGACTGTGCCACCCAGGCGCCCCACAGAGTATTTTTTTAAATCTCTTTCTTGACTTGCCAACAAAATTTGATTCAATTATATAATCTATTCTATTATAGGCTTAATAACATCTTGAAAAATTTTCCTGTCAAAAATGATTATCTGCAAGTTTCTCCTTTTTCAAACATTTATTTGTCCTTCGCAAAGAACTGTAGTAGATTAGTGAGAACTAATGTTGCCTTGATCTCAATAGATTGCATTTCTGATAATAGCACTATGCCTAAAACTTACTTGCCATGGAGATAAAGCTAATTTAATTGCATGTGATCTGTTGCTTTTTCTGGAAGCTTTCTGAGAGTTGGGGCACATCTTGGCAAGCCTCCGGTTCTCTGAAAGTTGCTACTTATACGATCAAGGTTATGAATATCAGTCCTATTTTAAACAATATATACGGTTTTTCCAAAATTGTAGGTGGAGATGCAGTTCTTATGCTTTACTTATATCTAGTTCATCAACTAATGTAAAAGAACCAGCGTCTCTATCTATTCTCCTTTACTTCACGTCTGTTAAAAGATTATTTGAGATGGGAATGTTCGGTAAATTCTTTTCAATAAATATCAAAACAGAGTTTATGGACTCTGCTATTTGCTTGTCATTCTTGAGCATCAATTTGGTACCATAAAGATGAAATGGCCCCAGCGATCCCAGCTTTATATTTATTTGGAGAATATTTTTCTCACAAACTGTATGCCACATGGTAAGGAGCAACTAGGGGCACCTAAATGTTCACACCCATCTTGCTATTCATTGTTTGTAAAATTTTCTTTAGATGCCGGTTAGAATGACTCTTCATTTTTCTCCTAATAAATGCTTAACAGGCTTTTTTTTTTTTTTTTTGGATTCTCTTTTTTGAAATTGAGTAAACATGTCACAGATATCAATTACATCAAGATCTTCACTTGCTGCCAACTATTCCAAACATTGATTTTGCTTTTATGCCTCTAGTATATGTCTAGAAGCATTTGTCTGTATTTTCTGGTTTGGCATTTCTGCCACTTCCTATGCTTGTCAGACGTCTGAGCCATTTCGTGGCTTACTTTGCTGTCCTTATTTTTCTCAAGTACATCATCAACTTGCACCAGACAAGCTTTGCAAGGCTAGTGTCAATCTGAGAGTTTTTGCTGTTCTTCAGCCATTCTTTACCACATTATTATATAAAAATATGAACATTATTTTCCCCAACATTGTATGTTTTAGTGCCAACAGACTGGTTCCATTTTTATTCATACTCTCTCTTTTCCTTCAGTGAGTACTTCCATTTATTATAGGAACATTTCTGTGGGTCAGGTTAAATTTCCAATGTGTTCTCAGCACTCCCACACAATACCCACTGTATTTCTCAGTCAATTCACTCTCACATAGCTGATGACTTGTTTGTATTTCCCTGATAATATGCAAGCAATGAGGAGAAACTATTTATCTTTCCACCACGAAATTGACCAGCTATATACATGTGTATCTGTATACTCAATCTTCTTCCTGCTACAAGGCATCCGATAGGTTGACTCTTCTTGTGTTTGATCCCATTCATTTTCTTCTATTTAAGGACTTTTGCTTCTGTAAATATATCACATCTTTCCTCCATCATCAAATTTTTCCAATTAAGGAAATGTTTGCATGTTAATTCCCGTTAACATGCAAACATAATAAAATATTTTTAATCTAAAACAAACACACACATGATGATAGAGGGATGATTACTTGCCATTTTTCAACAACTCAAGTTTTACTTCAGTCAGACATATTAAAATTAGACATATTACCAACACATATGCATTAACAAGGTCACTTGATGTAATCTCACAGCGCCAATTTTTTTCTGTGCACCAGATACACAAATTACAAATAGAGGCCTTGCTCTGTTATAAGGCAGATATCAGATTGACCCAAAACACATTTATATTGATGCTTAGGTTATCGTCAAAAGGAAAATATATTTAAAACTTTGGGGCGCCTGGGTGGCACAGTGGTTAAGCGTTTGCCTTCGGCTCAGGGCGTGATCCCGGCGTTATGGGATCGAGCCCCACATCAGGCTCCTCCACTATGAACCTGCTTCTTCCTCTCCCACTCCCCCTGCTTGTGTTCCCTCTCTCACTGGCTGTCTCTATCTCTGTCAAATAAATAAATGGAATTTTTAAAATTAAAAAAAAAGGAAAATATATTTAAAACTTCAAGAGCTCCTAGAGTCCTGAATCTAAAACTAGAGTTTGGGAAACATTTTTAATATCAAAAGAGGGTGGGGGATTAACTCTAAAGCTTGGTCGGTAATAAATTTGCATTTATTTGCGCTGAGTGTCCTTTGAGCTTCTCTTCCTCACAGATACAGAGAAAAAGGAATGATCATGGATTTGCATATTTAGAATATAGTTAAATGGTTTTCTCTATTTCTATTATCAATGTTGAGTATGAAAATGACCTTTTTTATACATCTTAGGCTGTGATTGTCACTAAAAAATATAATATAATCCTTCAAATGGAATCGACTTGACGGTGACTCAACTAAGTGCAGTGATTAGCACGGTGTAATAGATAAAGCAGGAAAACAAAGCAAAGGTACTAGAGTCAGGAGACTGAGTGCATCCAGGCCTTGTCCTTTGCAAACTTGTTTTCCTCCCCTGAAGACTGACAGTAGTGGATTAAATGATCCATAGGGTCACTTTGCCTTTGAAACCCAAGGGGATATTTTTGGGGGGCCAAAATAATTAAAACTAACCTTTTTGAGCTCTTCCCAGTTACATTTTCAAGGGACTATTATAAATTTTTAATATAGATTATGTAATTTAATCCTCACAGTAACCCTTTGAATTTTTGTACCCTTACTATCACAGATAAAGACATCGGCACTTGAAAGGCTAATTAAAGTGCCCAAAGGCTTTTGATTGGTAATTGGTGGAGTTGAGATTTAAACCCAGGCCATCTGACATGAAAGCTGAGGAGCTCTTAACCACCACACAGAACTACCTCTCTCAAAGAGTGGGCAAATTTGTATAGCGATCTATATTATAAGTAGAATGAAATGTTCTGTAATGAAGATCTGCGGTGGAATTAAATTTTGAAATTTTATTAACCTGGTAATTTCTTCACTCTCTACCCCCTCGCTCCTAAGAGGTAAGCATTGCTTCAAGGCAATGATTACATAGAATACAAAGAACAATGAGTTAAGTCTTTGGCTTTTGAATATCTAAATTGACTTTTAAAACTCACAACAATGTAATTAGACTTTTGAGCTTGACATTCGTGATATGTAAAAGGCGAGGTTTTTGAATTCCAAGTGGTTAAGATTTTAGGAGTATTGAAATGAAGTTCATGTTCCTATTGGATTTTATTTTATTATTATTATTTTTTAATTTTATTTATTTGTCAGAAAGAGGGAGCGCGAGCGGGGCGGTGAGGGGTAGCAAGCAGCAGGCAGAGAGAGAAGCAAGTTCCCTGCTGAGCAAGGAGCCTGATGTGCAACTCATTCCAGGACTCCAGGATCATGACCTGAGCCGAAGGCAGACGCTTAACTGACTGAGCCACCCAGGTGTCCCCCTACTGGATTTTAAAAGGCAGATATGGAGAACATGTCTATCCCTCACTCAGGAATTAGGGTAGCCTTGACAGGGAAGAAGAGTCTGATAGAAAGCAAGAGAGTTAAAAAAGGGATCTATGACCTATTCTCCTGGGTTTGAAAATCTTGCGGGAGGGAGCAGCTAAGTCCCAGATAATTCTACAGAACTGGAGAATACTGGAAATGGGGTTGATTTTTTTTTTTTCTTTTCTGGAACTGTAGGTCTTGTCAGCTTCTCAGATGATCCTCATGGAATGGGAATATATATGAAATGGGTATCAAGAGTGAATATGGCTCCATAGAAAACTACAGGGTCTGAGGCAAATGTAACACATTTTCTGAACCTGAGTCAATGGGGAAGAACACTGCATTTTTCCAGTGCTGTCACAGAGTCTGTGGAAGTTAGGACTTTAATTCTGGAGTAGACTCAAGTTAAGGATAAGGAGAATGTAGAATGAAGGGACATCAACCATTGGGATCATGAAAGATGAGTGGTGATAACCAGATGTCAGAAGAAATAAAAAATATCAGTCAGTATGGCACAGATCACAGGATAACAAGTACATGTAAATATCTTAGGAAATTACATGTAAATATCTTAAGAAATTAAATATTTCCCATTAGAGAAAAAAGGAAGAGATGTAGAATGTTGAACCCACTGAGAACATTTTGATAATTGAGTTAAATCTATTATGTTTGAGAAACTGCCTGGGAAAAACTGGAGTTGACTAAATTAGTCTCCTGTCATTATGGAGAAGAGGGGCTTGAAATAGAAACAAGTTCAGTCTGGAAAATATCTTGCATATCCGGATAAGTAGACTAACAGCATCATAATAAAGAAGGGAGACTACATTGAGGAATTAGGAAAAACTTTTCAGAGGACTTAAGTTCTGAGTTGAACCTTGAAGTATGAGTAACATTAAGCTAAAACTACGGGGAAGAGGCAGGGGTAAAAAGAGTACACATGCTGCAGACAATATGAACAAAGAAGTCACATGGTTGTGAAACTCACTGGTGTATTCAGGGACCAGTGTGACCAGGGCATCTGGGTTTTGGAAGGTATAGCAGGATACCTAACAAGAAAAGTAGACCAGTGGTTAATCATAAATGAAAAAGAAGGCCATTCTTATGAGTTCGGATGTCTTCAGATCTGTGAACAATACGAGGCTGTTGAACAGTTTTGCGTAGGGAAGAGGTATAGATTACTGGCATTTTTATAAGTTATTCTTATCGAAGAGGAAAATTGCCCAGAGCAGGCCCAGGCCAGGAGGCCGCAGAAGATGAAAAGTTACTAACAATAAGCTAGAGATAATCAGAAGCCCTACTGGGAGCAAGAGATAACCAGCCCTTTCTGCTTCTGTGAACAGGCTTCCTGCCACAGGCTCCCTGCACTACTGGTCCCACTTAAAGCAGTCCCTACTCCCCCAGTTCAAATCCACTTACCAGCAGTCAGCACAGCCCTTGGAACCGGACTGCCTGCAGTCCCTATAAAAGCCCTATAACCCCGTTGCCCAGGACCCAGAAATTGGAGCACGATCTCCTCTGGGTCTGCCAGCTTAAAATAAACCCGAGTTCTCCTACTTCTCTGAGTGTCACTTGGTCTCTCGTCAGTCTGATTCTTATTTTTCCCCAACATTATAAGCCCCCATGCCTATTTATCCAACTTCCTACCTGACATTCTCCCTTGCATGTCTCACAGACAAGTAAAACTAAATCAGTTTAAGGGTAGATTTTGGACTTACTTTCAAATATTCCCTTCTTTTCTTCTCTATTCCAGGAAATGGCACTTTCTGTCCTCTAAGCATTCTTGACATGATGCCCTTGTTCTAATTATCCCTTTATATTTCATCTTTTTTTTTTATTTTGCCAATACTTCTAGCAAAATAGATTTGAATTATGCATACTTCTCTCCATCTCCCCAGCCGTCACTTGTAGTCCAAGTCACCAGTAGCCCCCACTCCTCCTATCCCTGCAATTGACTCTAACCTTCTCATCTTCCAGTCTTGTCTCCTCCAATCCACTCTTCCCAGTACAGCAAAAATAATATTTCTAAAACAAAAGGAAGTTCATGTTCCAGTTAATTCCTTCAATCACTCCTCATTGCCCTTAGAACAAAATCTCAAATCAACATTAAAAACAGTTATATGCCCTTTGCATACCTTTCCAGTGGCATCTCTTGCCTCTCCTTACTTTTAATCTTCAGCCATACTGACTTTCTTCCAGTTCCTGAAATGAATTATACTTTTTCCTGGATGATGGTACATTCACTTCTCCCCCAACTTTTTCTGGTAATTTTGTGCATCCTTTGGTTTCAATAAATAACGTTTCTAGAGAATTCTGCTTTGGATCTCAATCTGAACCAAGAGCTTGTTTTAATTCTCATCGCATCATTTCATTTTTAATACCACAATTTTAAATTAAACATTTATTTATTTGATTGTATGCTCACGAATTGGCTCCCCTGCTATACTATAAGCCCCGTTATCATATCTGTTCTGTTCTTTGATCAATCACCAGCTGCTAGCCCAGTGACTGGCACACAGTAGATTCTTTTTAAATGTGTTGAATGAGAGAATAAAAGAATGACAGTCAATGATATGAAAGCCAGATACCAAGTTTGAGAGGAGAGAATCTGTTTAAAAATTCAGTAATGAAAAATAATGAAAATTGGAAATTAGTGCAGTTGTAAATGACAGAAAAACAAAAGATCAAAATTCATCGCCTTCATATCTTGAGTCTAGCCCTAGACTATAGCAGTTCCACACTCCTCAGATTCCTAGATGCCACGTATTTTACTGCCCTGCTTTCCTAAGAATGGCACTGTCTGAACTGAGATGGCCACACAAATTCTATCAATAGGTCTGCACCCCCCCGGTGTTGCAGAAAGAAATAAAAATCAGAGTGGCAAGAGACCAAGTGGCACTTGGAGAAGTAGGAGAACTCGGGTTTATTTTAAGCGGGCAGACCCAGATGAGATCTTGCTCGAAATTCTGGGCCCCAGGTAGTGGGGTTACAATGGTTTTATAGGGGGATGCAAGGGGTCAGGTTCCTAGGGCTGTGCTGGCTGCTGGTAGGTGAGTTTAAATTGGGGGGGTGTTGCTTTAGGCAGGAACAGTGATTAGGGAGCTTGCAGCAGCGGGAAGCCTGTTTACAGAAGCAGAAAGGGCTGGTTACCTCTTGCTCTACGGACTGAGTTAGTAACTTTCCATCTTCTGGGGCCCGCTGGCCTGTGCCTGCTCTGGGTAATTTTCCTCTTCACAGGCAGTGGAGAAATAGAATGGGAGGCAAAGGGCGTGTTCCCTGTCTTTAAAAAGTTTTCCCAGAAATCCCACAAAATACTGCTCTTGTGGACCAAATAGTAAGTGGTCATAGCTAGTTTCTGGTTTCCCAGTGACAACTGGGGTTCTGTTACCAAGAAAGAGGTATAGAATGAAATTGTACGTGGGTTTAGACGATTAGCAGTGTCTGCTATGTGGTAGTTCCATGAAAATCGAGGGAATGGAACAAATCTGAGCCACCTTTCAGAAGTCCTGAGCATTCAGTTCTGATTAGATGAGCTCTGCGATGTCTCATTTCATGAGTGAGAAAAGTGAGGTTGGTGAGAATGAGGATCTGTATCTGCATACTTTCTTACTTCCCATCACCCTGATAACGCAAGGCTCGTCCTGGTCACCAAATGGTTTCACTTACGCTGACATTTTCAACAAACTTCATTTCAACTGAAACTTTGTGAGGAATTCACAAAACATCCTTAAAATGCTTAAGCAGTTTGTGCAGTGTAAATATTTAAGACAAATATATCCAAATATATAAATACTGACTGTCTCATCTTTCTCGTAGATAAAACCAAACATATCAATGGGGGCAGTGAAAAGTCAGCTAACTTTGTTCAGATGTTGTTTAGCATATCCCTAGATGCAGTGGAAAACACTTTGGGGATATTTTTCCTGTTTGCTAATCCTTTTTACCATTGTATAATGTTGCAAAATTTGTAGAAAGAATCCTGCTGATGGAAAATGTGTCCGAGTTAAATCTCAGCTATAGAAATGCGTTTTGGTCACAGAACACATTTTTAAAATATTTTTTAAAAAGAGGAAATACAGATATATCAGCTTTGCGTTTCATTATACCATGTTTCAATTAAATAGCATTCTGTTCTCACAAAATATCTATACAACATGTGGAAGTTCATTTTTTTATCACGTCTCTTGTTTTTCCTTTTGGTCAGATTTAGAACTTTCTGTTTAGTAATTACTTCTCATCTCGGATAGGAGCTTTTGTCAAAATTCTCTCACAATGAAGTACAGTAGCAGCTTGATGTGATACCCACTCACAGTCATAACACCATGGTAACGACAACAGTAAACCAAATAATGATCAATTATGTAGTGTTTATAGAAGTGCAGCCAGAGATCTGGGTACTTGACACACATTATCTAATTTAAAATGATCTTAAATGTTATCATTTTCACATTTCATTGATGAAGAAATTAAGTTCAAAGATATTAAACATCATTTCCAAAAATATAAAGCTCACAGAATCAAGCCATCTGCATGGCTCAGGTCCTATGTTGCCTGCTGTAGATTCCGTGGATCTCTGTCTGCAGTCTTCTTAATACTGATGGACATTGGCTTGATGAAAATTGCATTTATTTAAAAACCTGGGAGATAGAACTAAAGAGATCTGGCTAATTTGGTTGCTTGTATGTGTGGCATGGGTGCACAATTACATTAGCCCTTATCAAAACTTCTTCACTTGGTGGTCCATTGACCCCAGAGAGTTCAAGAATATGCTTCAAAGTGTTTTGTGATCATCCTAACATTTTATACATTTATTCAGAGGGAGTGTTCATAGCTTTTATCATATTTTTACAAGGATCTGTGATTTCTAAACACTGAAAACTCCAGAAAAATCAATAAATATTCATGAATGATGAGCACGACAAACTAGTAAGAAATGTGTTCATATTTCTTTTAAATATAACACTACTCTTTTAAAGAAGCCTAAGTGGATGAGTGGGTGAGACTCATCAAAATATATCCACTGCTTTAAATTACTATAGGAGAAAGGTCGAGTCAATATTCATTAGAAACCCATTGCTCCATTGGAAGTTACAGGGCATGTTGTAGGAACCCAGGAAGAGAGATGTGAAGACTGAATTCTACTTGGACTCAGACTTTTCCATCTCTGACTTTGAGGTAAGTTCTAATAATAATCCTTTTCCTCAGTTTTCTCATCAGTTAAAAAAGGAACTGCAATGATGAAATAAATCTCATCTAGCCAATGGGGCCGATGAAATAATACTTAGAGCAAACACAATAATTTTTAACAGTGAATTGAAGCTCTGAACTTCTCTATTTCATTCCAGGTTTTATAATGACAGAGGAGACAAGTCACTTCAGCCATCTGGGACTTTAATTCCTCTTAGGAAAATGAAAATACTCTCTTTCTGCCACCGAGAAGCAGTGTTTGGGATAACATAACAACCAAGTGATACTCAAAGGTTCTTTCTTCAGGGAAGCCTGCCTATCTGAATAGCATCAAATTCATTGATTCACCCAAGAACCAGAGGCTTAAACTAGATGACTGAACTGGATAAGAGGACTAGCTGCTTAAACTAGAAATGGAATTAGAATCGTGAACCAGATGCATGAATTGAGTTATTTAATTCAATAGTTAAATAAATTAAATAATTAATTCGATAGTTTGCATAATTCAGCAGTTTCTTCTTCCCCATGATCCACCCTTCACTACCTGATGTTATATAACATGTCCATTTGTTTGTCTGTTGTTTCCCTACTGTACTACAATGGAAACTCTATGGAACCTTGGACTTTGTTTTGGTATTTGCAGTACCCAGAATAGCGCCTGGAATATAACAGGTACTAACAAATATTATAGTATGAATGTTGGGTAATTTACAATTACAGAATGCTTTGATAAGATGGAGGCAAAAGATACTGCCATTTACATGCAAAATATTACTACAACTCCCTATTTTTTTCCTTGTGATTCTTTCCTTTATTCCCAGTTCTTAATGAGTTCCCTCTTACTTCCCTATTACTTCCACCACAGATCTTCTCCTTCATCTCTGTTGGTCACGGCCATGTCACTGCTGCAAACATAACACAGGAGCCCAGGACCCCACGGTGACAATGGCTTGAGCTACGGCTGCCGGTCACATGTGAACACCCTGATTCTATCACTTACTAACTGTGTGTCCTGGGAAAACTTGGTGAAACTTTTTAAGCCTTAGTATTTTCTAATCTGTAAAATATAGTTTTCAATTTCAAACAGAGCAAGAGACAAAAAGAAATAAGAAACAGGGAATCATCAAATGTATCTTGATTGGACAGCGGGGACTAGACAATCTTTAAAAGAGAAGTGACCATAGCAGTAACCTCGATGACAATTAGAAAAGGAGTGGCTTTTGTAATAGTGACATGGTTTTGGTGAGATTTAAGATTCAGCGGCAGGTTTTGTAACTGACAAAAGCTGTTATATCCATCAGTGACTACACTAATTACCCCTTCTGTGGTTGTTCGTACTATTTGGACTTTAACGAATGCCCTAAATATGTGTCTGTTTTGGGGGAACATTTGACTACATTCTGAAGCACATCGGGAGCTCCTATGTGGGCAGAGACACAGATTGTTGGGGCCATATGGGCCTGTGGACTTTAAGTAGAGTAGCATACTAAGAACCCTTCTCAGAGTATTTCTTCCATCCAAAAACTCCTACTTGGTGCATATTCCTCCTTCAAACCACAGCACATAAGTCATTTCATGCTGAGTGCTCTAAACTTTCTCAATAGGAAGGTAAAATATGAGGATATGTGGGATAATTTGGGAGGAAATCAAATTGTTACAGATATGCTTCTAGTAAACAACTCTGACGGGGACAGAAAGTCCTGGTCAGTTGTGTGCCAAAGTGGAGTTAACTTCTCACTTTTGAATACTAAAATTAGACATATTTTATGAATGTCTTTTGGGATGATGGGTCCTAAATTCTGGCTGGGGGTGTCTGGAACGGTAGAATTAAAAAGCGTTGGGAAAATGTTACTGGTATTGGATGAGTCTAGGAATGTAATCTTCCTGCACGTGGTGTCACGTGAAGCCCATTTTACCATATAGACTCTACAGATTTTAACAGGACCGATGGCAAAAGTGAATGATCTTTCCTTTTTATTTTTGACCTGTTTTGATATGTACACAACTTGGCACGTACACATGGGTCTTGATTCAGTTTATCTTCATGGAAAAGAAATTAAGAGAGCCGTAAATTTAAGTCATTTGCTTACTAAGGCGAAGAAGAACACTGCATTTACCTACATGCTTATTTGTACCTGTGTAGGCAATTTGTCTCAAAATGACAGTAAAATTGCAATTGGTTTGCGCTGCCACAATGTAGGTCCATGCCATTTTTGTGACAGAGTAGTGGGAAAAGACTGCAAAATCCGTTGACCTGTGGGAGTTTGCCAGTTGCTATGGATACCTTGCCATATTTCCTCAGCACTCAGCAGCTGTATTTTGCTAATGGATTCTGACTCTAAGCACCAGTGACTTTGGTTTCTCAGCTCTTTGTGGGGCTACATGGAGGTGCCTGGTTGTTAACATTTCCAGGAGTAGACCCTAACCAATGATGGACAGGAATTGATCTGGCCAATACCTCAGTGTCCTTGTCCCTTGGGTGGGAGGACTATACAACTTACTTTATGGAGTCTTCCAGAAGTCCCCCACAGGACTGAGGCCCAGCTGCGCATGATAATATACTCATTAACATACTCTGTATAAACCTCCTTTCCTGCCTCCCTCCTTCATCTCAGTACTCATGCTTCCCGGGATCACTTCCCAAGTAAACTATTCCAGTCAAATCATTATTTTTTGTTCTTTTCCTGGAGGGAAACTAACTTAAGCCAGGGAGTCATGAAAGGACGCAGAAGTATTATGGTAACTGGATGATCAGAGAGAGTAAGTTATGGATAAGGGTAGACCATATTCATTCGTTCACTTATTCATTCACTCGTCATCTACTCGGGGAGAGCCTGCCATGTGCCCATAGCTAAGGTAGACTTGTACTGTTGAGTTGGCTGCCATTTGTGGGGAGCCTACAGTTAATGAAATACCGGGCCTTTTAAAGACTGAGGCTATTTCAGATTTTTTTCTTCCTGTCCTAGGAACCAAACCTTACATTGACAGGATAGAATAAGGAAGATTTGCTAATTCCTCATTTATAAGTGAATAAAGTTTTAAAAATAAGCCCAGGGCAGAGCTAAAACAGGGCCCTGCCTGCAGGAATACCATTTTTGTTTCATGTGCAAAGGGAAATCATTGCCATACGGACTTTCTACACCCAGCTCACAAGGCTGTCATTAGTGAATTCTTTTTTTTTTTTTTTTTTGGTGGATTCCCTGGGTTTAAGATGCTCCGTAAGTACAAGGCGGTATGTTCGCAACTCTTACTGTATTTTTACTTAAAAATCACAGTTTTTGTTTAAAGTGGCATGTAGGAGGGTTTTAGAAAACACATTTTATTCCCACTCTCTTGTTCTGTTCCCTCAGTACCATCTGGTACAAGGGAGGGCCTCACTAATTGACACTAATGACTGGAGATCCATTGCAAATTACTGAAATTTGTAGATTAGCAAACATGATTAGAAAAATCAAAGAGTCTGCATTGAACTAACATACTTTGTTGAGAACTAAGAAAAAAAATGAAACACGTTATTAGAGCTTAGTCTTTTAATATAAATAGATACTTTATAGAGGTTGACTGTGCCGTTAAGGAACACTGGAACATAATGTTCTGGGGAAGAAATTAGTTGTAACTTGAAAATATCCTCATACTTTATGCTTTTTCTGAACTCTCCCCATATCCACACTATACATGAACCAGTCCCAGAGATTGTGTCATCCCATAATCTTAGAGGTCATCTAGTATCATTTGTTCTAATGCAGGAAGTGCACAGAGATTATTTTGTGTATGTGTGTCTCTTTATGTTGTGTCTTATTGCTTTATAATAACACTGCTTATGTTAATGGAAATTTTGTGGTTTGTAAACATTTTAAATGTCAGCTGGTGAGCCCCTTAATGTTTATTATTCTCAATTCCCATTCCTGTGTTATCCTTGCTCTTTATCAGGCAACAAAATCTTTCCCTCCCTCCTACACACCAGTGTAAATAGTTTAACACACAAACCCATATATGCATACAACTTTCTTAGGCCCAGCTGTGTGTGCCTTCTGCATCCTTTAGGAATTCAATCATCAAGATGCGTGACTGGAGGAGGAAGGGAGAGAAGGGGAGAGAATGGAGTAGAAATAGTCTCAGCATAGATAATTTAGAGACTTTTTTTTCTACCCTTAAGTATTGTCCCGTACAATACTGTGTATCGTAAGGCCATACTAGTATACGTCAGCTTCTTTTCAAATAAACAACCCTTTGAGATCAAGGTGAAGGATGGAATTCTGAGGTCCAGAGATTGTTTCTCTGACCTATCTACTTTTCTGGTCACAGGAAACTGGGATGAAAGAGGTCACAGTGCCGTTTCTGTCACTGGGATACAGTCGAAAGCCAGTAGGAGGAGTATACCCAGCAAAGGTGGTCAAGGAGAAGTCCCAGATCCCCTCTCCTGCTTAGAGCTGCGCTACAAAGCATCCTGGCTTGCAAGGTAAGGCTTCTGGAACTAGAAGGAGGAGGAGCAAGGGATGGACATCTGATTGACTAAGTGATGGACTTCAGAGAAATGATGTCATCTGTTGCTTTAAAAAGACCAGGACCTTATTCAAGCCTTAAGCTTTTTTTCTTTGTCTAGGTTTCCTCTAATACAAGCTTTTAATCCACACTTCTTTCTCTAAAATAAGTGATCTTTACAAATTAAAATTCAAAAAGTATAAAAGCAATTATAAAATGTACTTTATTCTGATATGCTTAAGATTCAATTAGCAATCTATTAAACTTACTACAAGAAGGAAATTAAGAAAGAATGCAAACACATACCATGGTTTTCCTTTTCTTACCTTACTGAATCTTTTGCAATCAAGTTCCTTTTTTTCTTTTGTCTTTAAATTCAATTTAGTTAACATATAGTGTATTATTAGTTTCAGCGGTAGAATTGAGTGATTCATCAGTTGTAAGAAACACCCAGGGCTCATTACATCACATGCCCTCCTTAATGACCATCCCCCAATTATCCTATCCCCCCTTAATATCCCATCCCCCCTCCCCAATGCCCATCCCCCTATCCACCTCTCTTCCCTGCAACCCTCAGTTTGTTTCCTGGAGTTAAGAGCCCCATATGGTTTGCTTCCTTCTCTGTTTTCATCTTATTTTATTTTTCTTTCCTTTCCCTTCCCCTATGTTCTTCTGTTTTGTTTCTCCAAGTTCTGCTGAACTTTTTCATTTCTTACCAAGCAAGTTGGAAAAGATTAGAAGAGATTATCTTAGTCTTAGATATTAGGTGGATTTAGTTTCCCCCCCATTGTAATTCTTTATAGTACTTTCTCTAATGTTGTACTCTCTTTTCCGCTGCTTTAAACGCTGTCAATATTTTTGTTTGAAGGCTGATTTGCAATGAGAATGTCATGAAACTTGTGACTCCTAAAAGGATTTTAAATCATGAAATGTAACTGACTTAGTGACTGAATGGGTTGTACTTATAATAACTAAAACCTCACATTTCTTTCTGGCAAATATGTATACTTAGATTTATTAAAATCAACCCAGAGAATTATTTTGATAAGAAGGCATCATTCATTCATGCTCCTTAAAAGCAAATGAAATAAAGCAAAATGTAGTAATCTTTCAGCACTTAGTATGTACAAAGATCTACAGCAGTAGGGGAAAAATCAATCTGCATATGAATGGCTAGAATAATAATTTTTTCCTATAGTTTTCTAGGACAAAATGTATCCACTTCACAGCATACTTTTTTTTTTTAAGTTTATGTTGGTTCATTTAACTGAAAGAATTGGGAAAAACACAATACAAAAGAGGGGTTAATTGCCTAGCTTGCATCAGAAATGCTTTGACAGCCTGTGGTTGGGCTGAATTGAATAGAAAACACATTAAGAGTTGGGGGACACAGACTTTAAAAACTATAGTGGATGAGGATGTGATCATAGTCTCAGGGAAGAAAAAGGAATCGCCAGTGTGCCAACCAGTAAAAGGAAAACAAAAGCCATGGAGAGAAACTCTAATCTCTTTTACTATGGCATTCTCTGGCTATGAATAGATACATGGGTAAAGGAAGAAGTGATGCTGAGTGCTGGCTGGTGCTCCCGTCTGTCTTTGCTGCAGTCGAGAAGCAGTCATTGCTAAGAACCTGAGAGCTATTTCTCAATAGTCACCGTAATGTTTACCCTCAGGGATTTGGGCCCAACAACTTCAGCAACCAAATTGGCTTAAAGACATTTCATCTCAAAAGGTCTCTGTCATGTTCAAAAAGAGCAAATCATCTTTAATCTACTGTTTAAATTGAAAGTGAAAGACAGTAGACATTAACCTGAGGTCTCCACTCCAGTTTCATTGCACAATTGCATTAAAATGCCCTGGTTAGGATGACAGTCTGTGACAACACTCTGCTTCTGCTTTCAAATATTAATCATTCTCTTTATAGACCTGGGTGCGGATATGCAAGTGAAGACAAATGCAGGTGAGAACCGGGATATTCCACTCGGCCTTGGGAAATGTTCTAGGCAACGAGGAAAAATATTGGGACCAGGGAAGGACTTTAACAATTGTACAGTTGGACTCCTCCATCCTTATGCAACACACATCTCCTTTGTCTCAGATTCTCTAACGTAAGTATATATTGTTCCCATTTCAAAGACAAAAGCACCACGGCCCAGATTTCTCTTTGTTATAACTTGATGCATTAATATTCTTAGTAAAACAAAACCAAAATTGAAGAGATGATGAAATAAATCATCCAGGAATACACAGAGATTAATTTCTGAGCCAGGCTTATAACTTTGAGCTCTTTGGTCTTAGGTTTTTGTTTAATCTGTCATATCCTGCTGCTTCTTTCTTTTAATTACCCATGAATTCTTCTAAAAGGACTATGTTCCAGTTCAAGATGTTGGCTAGAGCAGCGTTTCTGACAACATGTGGACGTAAAGTTGTTTGTGGTACAGTGCAAGGCATGTGGTCCCAGGGTATCCAGTGGTGAAGGGCGTGGGCTGTGGGGTGCTGTGACGTTCACTGCCATCGTGATCTGCTTACCAACTTGTCCCAGCAGCTTCTAGCATTTGTAATGTCGGCCACTTAGACTGTAGCTCTACGCTCAGTGTCATCCAAGACTCTCACATAAATCACCCCTTAGACAGAAGAAGATAAAGGGTCCTCGGGGAAGAAGTGCACGCTAAACAGCAAGTCATTGTAAACCTTGGGGCTTCTCTGGCTTTGAGCCCTTGTTCACAGTGATCAGTCTCTAAAACTTCCAGTCACTCGTGGTACAGAAGGAAGAACAGGGGCCAGAGCTTCAGTTAAGCGGTTGTACTTGACAATTTTCTTACTCTCCCTGAGACTTATTTGTTTTGTCGGTAAAAACACGTTTTATAAAGTCTGGTGTGCAAAGTGGCTTGGAGGACTTCGTATGACAATGCTCCTGGCGCAGTCCCTGATAGAGTGAAGCTCACTAATTGCTTGTTTGTTGGTGGGCTTCTCTTTTTCTTCACAATGACTGTACCTGAGTCTGGATGTGTGCGTGCTGGGGGCAGAGACTGTGATTCGTTCAGACAGTTTCTGCAGCTCCCGGCAAAATGCCTAGAACCTGGCGGGAGTGCAGGAGAGGAGATGGCTTCTCTCAGAACAGCCTTTCCTGGTTCACTCTGCTCCCCGTACACGGGCCCTTCCCCCTTTCCCTTGCTTCTTTCAAGCCCCTTCCTGGGTCATTTTATAAGTGCTCTTTTCTTTGCTAGGATGCTGGGCCCACAGCTCTTCATATGGTGGCCTCCTTCTTGTGATTTGGGTACCAGCTTAATGGTTTACCTCTTTGATGAAGCCTTCTGGGTTATATTTACATATAAATAGCTTCCTTCTAAGTGAGTCTGCTCCAGGCCCAAATCCTCTGTGATCTTTCAGGCCCAACCACACATAATCATAAAACATTATCTGCCAGGCTTCTTGAAGCAGAGGCAGGGGATTGCCTTCGGCACACCACAGCCAGTGCACTGCCATTTTCTAGAGGGAGTGCAGTCAAGATTTAGTGCCCGTCCCCACTCCATGGCCAACCATGCTCCTGTTCTCACACACGCCTCTGTATTCCCAGCCCAGACTCCTCCAGTTGGAGTCCTCCTTGCTGGGGACCTTGGCTGAGGCACATATACTTTGACTCAATACCTTTCTCCTCCCAGTCCTTCCTCTTCGCCCCCCTCTTAGTCCATGGATCTATACAAAGAAAGGGGAGCCATTTTAGTGAGATGGCTCCCCCAGCTGTACTTCATCCGTCTGACTCTTGCCTTATGCTGCTCTGCGGGGGAACATGCAACAGTGGTGAGCTGGTGCTTCTTTTTGCCTTTTGCTTATACCGTTACAGTAAGTGAATAGAGACCTGATTGTCACTCTCAGTTTGGCTCATTGTCCTAATTGACCACCTCCATACTTGCTTGTTTGATACTAGGAACTTATCACTACTTGAAATTTTCTTGTTTGTGTGGTGGTCTTGTTTACTGCCTCCATTTCTGATTTGAATGCAAGCTACGTCATTCAAGGTACTTGAAATTCAAGCTACAGGGCCTTGCCTGCTCCATCTATTGCCACACCCTCAGTATCTAGAAAATATCTGGCATGTACTAGGTCTTGAATAAAAATATGAACACTGAATAAATGGCAGCTACCTCCTGGGAAAGTACTTCATCTGGGCTCTTCTCAGCAGGCAAACTTGTGTGCACTGTGCTTTTCACCAGGATAAAAAAAAGATTCAAGCCTTCAATACCAGTTCTCAAGTCTTCTTCATTTTCCTAATGTAAGATCTATATTATACCATATCTATATTCCACCTGCCTAGATCCTTATCCACTGCGTCTGGTAAGATCACTTGAAATAACGTCCCGTAGAGCATATTATGGTCTACACTTGTAAGCTCTATTCCCTTGTCTACTAACGATTGCTGGTTGGTTAGGACATTTCTCAGTTGCTTGTTAATAGTGTCCCTTATTAAATACCCATCTGTATAGGACTTTCTTCTCTCATGTCCTGGGAATCCTATACTTGACTCATTTCACTTGTTAGAAAAGGATGTTAAACTCTAAAAAAAAAAGTCAGCAAATTATGGGCAATGGTTTAAATCCAACATGTGGTCTATTTTGTATACTTCTGGGGCTAAGAATAGAATTCACTTTTTTTTTTTTTTTTTTTGGAGAGAGAGCCTGAGAGAAGGGGGGAGGGGCAGAGGGAGAGGAGAAAGAATCTTAAGCAGGCTCCATGCCTAGGGTAGAGTACAACATGGGGCTCCATCTCACTACCTTGATATCATGATCTGAGCTGAAATCAAGAATCAGATGCTTAAAAAACTGAAGCACCCAGGTGCCCCCAGATTTCACATTTTTTTAAAGGATTGTTTATTAAAAAAAAAAGGAATATAGGATTGAGACAGCCTATGGCCAGCCTAAAATATTTGCTATCTGGCCCTTTGCAGGGAAAGATCACTGAACCGTGCTCTCAAATACATCCCACCAGCTCCAGAGGTGCTGACGCCCACTGATCCACTTGCCATCCGCCAAAAGGCTGCATCGATATGGGCAGCTAACCTTCAAAGAAGCCCATTTCCCTAATTACAGAAGGAAGTAGCCCTACCATCCTGGCTTCTGAATCAGGAATTTAATCTTTTCAAAGTGGCTTCCTTATATAAATCTGGGGACCAAGTTTTACTTGCTACCTCACAAATAGGAAGCAAACACTACTATGCATTATATCTGTTCTTCTAATCAGAACAGACAGCTTGAGGCCTTCTTAGGGCTTGATAGTACAGTGCTTGGTCACAAGCTCTCTGCACCTTAGGTCCTGGTGGCAATTATTCACAGCAGATTACTAGGGAGTTTATAAGATATCATTAATAAAACAGACAGTACTAAGATGAGTTTCTAAATTCATGTTGGCAAATAGGAGAAGAGTAGGCCAAGGTGGGAAGCCAAGAGGATTATAAAACCAAGAAAGCCAATTTCCCAAGACACATTCATCAGAAATATAAAACTGTGCAGACCGCCACTGAATTTCCAGATATTTTGATAAAAATGCCTGAAAAAGAAGTTGACTGCCTTTAGAGAGTATAGAAGTATCCTTTTGGCTGCAAAAAGTAGTCACTTTCATCCATTTAACAAATAGTCATTGAGCATCTACTGTTTACTAGGCACTGTTCTAGATAATGGAAATGAAACAGTGAACAAAATAATGCTTTCATCTTGTCCCATTCTTTTAGCATGGGAGATTGGCATGTGTCAAGTGGCAGAAAGTGTTGTGAAGGTAAACAAAACAGAATAAGGGGGATAGGAAGAGTCAAAGAATGAGTGTTGCTTTTTTACCTGGAGAGTTAAAGAAAAGCCTGGCTGATGAGATGACAGGAGAGCAGAGAGAAGAAGGAAGTGTGAGAATCGATATTGGGACAAACATTTCATGCAGAAGAAACTGCAAGAGCCAAGACACCAAGATGGTAAGATTGGTCTGTTCAAAGAATAGAAAGGAGGTCAGTGCCACTGAGTAGAGGAAGAAGACGAGAGTGGAGAAGGCAAGGTCAGAGAGGAGGGAGGGAACCAGATCTGAAGGACCTTATCACCTTTTATTCTGAATGAGACAGGAAATGATTGGGGGCTTTTAGCATGGGAATGAAATGATCTAATTTAGATTTGAAAAGGATGGTTGAGACTTACTCTGTGGAGAATAGGCCTGGGGTACTGGGATTTTAGTTAGAAGGCCATTTTGGCAATCCCAGAAATGATGAAGGTCAGGCCCAGTGTGATGACAGTCAAGCCAGTAAGGAATGATTAAGAACAGATTATATTTTGAAGCTATAACTTCTATGTTTTTTGATGGCTTGGGTGCAAGGTATGAGAGGAAGGAAGAGTCAACAATGACATCAAAGATTTTGTCCAGAACAAATGGAATGATGAAGTTGACATTTGCTGAAATGGGGAAAAATGTGGAAGAAGCAGGTTGGGTGGGGTAAATCAAAAGTTTGCTTTAGGATCTGTTAATTTTGAGATACCTATTGGACATGTAAGTGGAGTTGTGGAAGACACAGATGGATGTACAGGGTCTAGGCTAGAGATATCTATTTGGGGGTTGTCATTTTATAGTTTATACTTAATGACATGGAATGGAATGAGTTCCCCTGGTGACTCAGTACCTTTAGAGACAAGTAGATGTCTGACAACCAACCCCTGGGTTTTATATGTACAGGATGTAGGGGAAGAAGCAGGAGAGACTGAGAAGGAGCACTGAGTAAAGTGGCCACAAAGAGAGATGTGGGTGAAGAAATTGTTGAGGAGAAGAGGTATGATCGATTCTGTCAAGTTCTGTTAATATGGAGTAAAATGGACATTGGATTTAGCAATGTAGCGGCCAACAGTAACCTTTGGTGGAGGTAGGGGAAGATATAATGGGTTTAACAGAGAGTGAGAGAAGAGAATATGGAGCCAGTTACTCTCCTGAGTAAATTACTCTTTAAAGGAATTTTATGATAAAGTAGCATAAGAGAACTTGGCTAGGAACTAGAAGGAAAATATCTTCAAGGGAAACATTTTTAAAGAAAGATATTTTAGTATTTGGATGCTTATGGGAATGAATAGTAAAGGAAACATTTTAAAAAGTGGAAGAGAAAGGGGACAGTGGCTGGACTGATGTCTTTGAATGCATGTGCCCAGAGATGGCAGGGACTGGGCTTTAAGAGGTGCATGGAGAGTGCCTCCATGATAACAGGAGAAATATAGCTAGACTATGAAATGTGGTGGTAAGAGTGGGTGGAAACTCTTCTGACTGTCTCTGTTTTCTTAATGAAATAAAAACCAAGGTCATCAGCCAAGAAAGAGGTTGGAAGAGAAAATACTACAGGCTCAAAGAGTGATTGTGGAATGAATGTGAGCTAGGTAAAGTCAAGGTTGGGAGCTGGGGCCAGGTCAGGAGGGAGGCCACGGTAGTTGCTTATGGAGCTATAGCTCGACAAGCAGGGCAGATAAAGCAGAAGCCCAAAGGTGTTACACCTGTCGTGAGGGATCAAACCACCATTATGCTTCAGGTGCTGGCGGTGTTATAGAATGAACTAGGCTGGGCAAGTATGAACACGTAGATGAAACCTCAGTTCTCCATTTAATAATAGAAAATAGCACTTATGCCAATTTTGAGAGGCTCAGGGTGACACCTGTCTCGGGAATGATTATTGATTCTCTAACCTCCCAACACATGGAAGTCACTAAAATTTAGTGTCTTTTTCTTTGTGGGGAATGAAAATGAGGGTAAGGCAGCAGTGTGAAGAGTATTGGGAAAAATATGTAAGTGGTGAGCAATTGATTACCTTTCAAGCCTCTTACATTTCCTGTATTATTTTAATGGAGCAACAAATCCCTTAAGCAAAAGAATTTGGGGTGACAAGGTAAGATCTTAGCACTTCCATGAATCTTCTTCCTTTAATTGGTTTTATAGTAAATCTCTCTAGACCCAGTCTAGTCATCTCTCTGGGACCCAAGTTAATAATTCGCCCAGGATTTTGCAAAATCAATTTCCAAATTGTATATCCAAACAGTTTCCAAGATTATATTTTGGAAAATATATCAAATGAGTCCTGGTTAACAGGACCATTTCATTGTTGGTTTGTTTATTTTCTTAAGATATGGATATAGAAATTAAATGTTTGCTTATTTTTATCCACAAATATTTTGTAGGGACTTATTTATCATCACTGTGGCTTTATATTTAAAGTGAAATGACTTGCGAATTGGAAGAGCATGGTGTTACAATCACTCCTTCGAGTAAATTTTATGAACAAGAAGGAATTTTTAAAATGCTAGAGTTTCTACTGTATTATGTTTTAAATTTGTACTCTTTATGACCTTTTAATTTCATTTACAATCATGTTAAAATGAGACTTTTGTAACATTTTTAAGTATTAGAAAAACCTTCATACTCAGTGGGCTCTAAAGATCAATCTGTAACATTTAATAGATGTATTGCAAGTACAAAAGGCATATTCTCATCAAACTCTGGATATAGAATTTCCCTGCATTTTATAGCTTATAATTTTATTTTCTCATTACCCAGTGAGAATGTTGTTCAAGGTTAGACATTGTTATTCCATGGTGCCACATTCAACATATTGGTATTTGGATTAGAGAGGCGTGGTTGAATGGCTAATAACATATAAGATTTAATCAGGAGGAGTCATTAGTTCACAGCTGATTTTGATGCACGCCAAAATTAACCAAAGCTTCTAATTAAATTTTACAAGTAGATATTACAGTAGATATATTATAAATCTATTACATTATGGTAGATTACATTAAATTAAAAAACTAAAGTATATATAGTAGACATAGTATAAAAATTGTAGTGGATATAAATCTATTTGCGCTGTCTACCATAGAACTGGGTTGTAGACGGAGGATTCTGGTGTACCCTGTATGTGTTAATTAACCAACCAGACCCTTAGTTTCTTCCTCTATACATTAAGGGGGTACATGAAATGACTTTGTAATCTAAGCTTCCCTGACTCTAAGATCCCGTGGATTCATCTGAAGCCACATTAAGTCTCCACATTTAAAAGAGAGGTGTCTAATATAAAAGGTATCTACTAGGTAAACAAGACCAAACTTTCCTATTCAATTAAATGTTTCTTAATTAATTATTTATTCTTTTCTTTTTATTGCCAACACTTTATTTGTGAAACTAAACATCTGGACTTCTGAATTGGCTTCCAGGTTGGCTTTTGTGGTGTCTATTCTGCATTCCAAAAACAAGTTGCTCATTGGTTCTTTCATTCATTCATTCATTCATTCATTCAACAAATATTTATTAAATATCTAGGATGTCCGTTCCAAGCTCTCTTTTGCCTCAGCAGATACAGAAATGAACAAAACAGAGGAAAACATTTTACTTCGTGGAGCTTAGATTTTAGTAAAGAAAGAAAGACAGCAATAAACTGGTAAAATATATATGTGTTGAATAGTCACAAGCAGAATGAGAAAAATAATCAAGGTTGAAATTTAGGGAAAACCAGGCAGCGGGTGGAGGCATAATTTTAAATAAGATGATCAGGAAAGTCCCACTGATAAAACGACTTTGTAACTCAGACTGGCCAAGAATTTGTTGTGAATACCTCATTTCATGAGTGTCAGAAAATGTCACCAGCAGGCATTTACAAGAGAAGGAAAAATGTAGAAACCCAGACTCAAATTCAAGATTAGAGTCAAGTAGAGATGAACAAATAAAGCAGGCAGTAAATAAAAGAGGTGTCTGTGATGTAATGCCAAAAATATGAGTCCGGATTCATTGTGTATCACTTTCCGGTTGTGTAGTCTGGGGAAATTACTTAACATCGCTAAACTTGAGTGTGTTCATCTATAAAATTGAGATTATAACCCACACCTGCGTCCTCAAATAAGTACAAAGGTTAAATGTGCTTGTACATTTGTTTGTCTGTTTGTCTCCCACAGACTTGAGGTAGTAGCCAGCATATGATGCGTTGGTGCATCGTATGTGTTCAAGGATTACAGAAAAGAGCAATAAATAATTTTCTAAGAAGTGGCTTTTGTTTTACAGTCTTACGCATTGTACATAAACACATAGAATTTTTTCGGGGTAAACCTTGGTTAAGCCTTTTAAATTTATGCTTCTTTTTTGAATTATCTGAGCTATAAAATAATCTGAGCACAGTAGCAACTGTGAATTGAAAGCAAAATCAATCTTATTAACAACACTGATTAAAATGTTAAATCTTTGCTCTGTAAATATAAGTTTCTATGAACGAAAATAAATGTTAACATTAAATCTGCAGTTATTTTTGTTAACCTCAAGGCTCCCTAGGCGGTGAGAAAGTGTTATTTTACAAAACGAATGAGTCTATTTCCTTGTACTACAGGAAGGTTTTAATTTTGATGACAATGAAAGGCATCCCTAGTACCTAGGTAACAGCTATTTACATACTGGATTGGAGTTTGCAATTCAAACCATTTTTACATAGGGTGAAATAAGCCCTGCCTCCTTTTATGCTCAAACTGGGTTAATCAAAAACATCAATCAGTTTCATACTGTAAAAGAGGTGAAAAGAATACAGTTTAAGTACTCTATATATTTATTTTGCTACTCAGCCATGTAGGACAAATGTGTGCTTCTGTATAGTATCATGCAGGCAAAATGATGTTACGTTTTCTCTCACATTCTCACATCTTTTAGTATATTTAAATTAAATTAAGAGCCAGGTCTAGGATTGCATAAAAAGCCACAATTCTTCCATTACATTTCCATACCTAGTGCATTTCCAAAATGGTAAACTGGATACAAATAAAGCCAGGAAAATTGTTTTTGATGCATCTTAGCTTTTGCATCAAAAAATATTAAAATAAGCACTTAAGGCAAAGAGTTGTCTTTCAAGCTATAGTAGCTTTTTTCCTCCACAAAATCCATCAGCTTTTGAAGAGGAGTAAGTCATTCATTTGAAAACAGAGGTCATATCAGAAAAAAAGACAGTATATGCATGACTAACAAAATCCTCTCATTCATGAGAAAAGTTTTATTTAAATTTCAAATCAGTAGTGAACCTTAACCAAACACTTTTTGACCAAGAAAGAAAATGAACTCTGTATTTCTATGGAGATAGTTTGTGAAGCATAACATATGATAGATCTTATCTTTCTTATGACGTTGCTTATCACTTGAAGGTACAGTAGGTCATGAAAATGTACAGCACAACTCATAATGTTTAATTCACTTTCTTAGTACTCATCATTCTGTATGGCGCCAAATAAGTAATCCTTGAAGCCAATCAGATAATTTCATTATCCTTAAGCAAACCCTTGTATAACATACTGGGAAATACTTTTTTGATGGTTAAAAATAAACTTTAATAGCAGTTGTTAGCAAACTAATATAAATCATATTGAATCACAGAAATGAACTATTCTTTGTTTTCAAAGATGGTGCAGAGCTAATGTCACTTAAACACTTTATATCCAGCATCTTTATTTGCAACATTAGCTAGCCATCTTGAATTTTTTAAAATATATATATAATACAACTGGCTTGGGAAAATACTTGTAAAAATACATTATACAAAGCTAAAGTTAGTAGATCATTTGGGAAATCAAAAGAAAAATTATTAGAAATGGAGGTTATTGAAAATTTCCATCTGAATGTGACTGAATAAAGTTCTGCAGGCAAATTTGACACATAAGAAACACAAAAAAAGGTAGTAATTTTAATATTTTCAAGTTTTGGATATTAAGCATTTTATGGATCAGATAATTAATTATATTTTTCACTTGCTGTCAAGCTATGTGTTTTCATTTGGATTACATCAAATCCACATGGTTATGTTAACCTCCTGTTAACAAATACAACACATCACTGGAGAATAATAAAATATGACTTGTTGGAGATGTTTGGAGGCAGACCGCCATACATAGCATCATAGCATACATTTTCCACATACAATTTCTGAATCAGAATCGGACAGATAGAAACCAAAATACATCATTTACTGATATGGTGAATATAGGAAGACTTGGCTTATATTTGAGGGCAAGAGGACTTCTTAATATTTAACCCCAAACTAGGTGGGATTCTTCCCATAGAGACTTCTTAGAGGAGTGGAGCGGAGTGAAAATATCCTTCGTATGCCTTTGTATCCCTATGAGAAAGAGAAACAGAGGCATGGAATTATAAGTACTCTTTCCATGCTTATAAGTTAGAAAATCATTCCACCTGAAATGGAGTCGGAATATAGATAGAGGGGGGCCTGGGCGCCTGGGTGGCACAGTGGTTAAGCGTCTGCCTTCAGCTCAGGGCGTGATCCTGGTTATGGGATCGAGCCCCACATCAGGCTCCTCTGCTGAGAGCCTGCTTCTTCCTCCCCCACTCCCCCTGCTTGTGTTCCCTCTCTCGCTGGCTGTCTCTATCTCTGTCAAGTAAATAAATAAAAAAAAAATCTTAAAAAAAAAAAGAATATGGATAGAGAGGGCAAGAATAATAGCCAATGAAGGCTCCTTCCACATGCAAGGAGATACCACTAGTGGATAAACAGGCTAACACTTGCTCCCCCTAAAACATCTCTTGGATATGGGATAATGGAGCCAAATAAGGAATGGTGCAAGGTAAACAATGACTCTGTGACCAAAATTGCTATTTTAATCAATATTTATCAAGTAGTTGTCATGAGCAAAGGATAATGCTTTATACAGATAATTGCAAAGAGGTAGAGCTCAATAAATAATTGTTTAATTAGTAAAAGAATGAAATAAAAGTTTCAACTGAACACAAAAATCAAAGTCAAAAGTTCATTGAGTTAATTGGTACTGATTCCAATTATCTTTGTTTAGTTAGAAAAAGAAAAAGCAAGCAAGCACTATTCAGAGCTCCGATTTGCCCTGTCATGTGTTTAATATTTTTATTTCTTTTGTGGTAGATGGCAAAAATGGCCTCATTGCTCCCCTGTTTCATGTATCCAGTCTTTGTCATCTAATTTTGCAATGTTCTGGAGTTGACCATATGGCTTGTTTGTGTCAACAAGATATAGCAAACATAACCAAACAGAAGCTGGAAAACTGCTTGAATGACTATAAGCTTGATCTCTTTCTTGCATTGCTGCCATCACCATGCCTAGTCTAGAACATGCTGGAGTCTAAGAAATACATAGCAGAGTCAAATTATTCCTGTTATCCCATCCAAGGCCTGCCTAAGTAAGTCCAAAACCAGTAAAGAGAGTGCAACAAAATTCAGCAGATCCAACTAGAAAGCAGGCAACCCAGGCACTTGGGCATTGAAAGTTTATTGTTGTTTGCCACTGAAGATTTGTGTGTGGGTTTTGTTTGTTTGCTTGTTTGTTTGTTTTTTAAGATTTACTTATTTATTTGAGAGAGAGAGAGAGAGAGAGGTGGGGGCAGGGAGGGGCAGAGGGAGAGAAGAGAATCCCAATCACACTCCCCACTGAGTGCAGAGCCTGACTTAAAGCTGCTTCCCAGGACCTGTAATCATAATCTGAGCCTCAATCTAGTCAGAGGCTCAACCTACTGAGCTACACAGGTGCCCCTTGGGTTCTGTTTATACAGCATTATAGTGGCTATAGATAAATGGTAGAGCTTCTTTCCATTCTGTCTTCCTCCCTTTATCCTTCATTCTTTCTTTCTTTCTTTTTCTTTCTTTCTTTCTTTCTTTCTTTCTTTCTTTCTTTCTTTCTTTCTTTCTTCAGTGATAAATCAAAATTTATTCATCATATGCTGTGTGCTAAGCACTATGTAGAGAACTGGAGATGCAAGGCATTAACCCAATCACTTTATCTTTGTCTCTACAATCCTTGTCAATTTTCTCTCTACAATCTATGCTCTCTTATGACTATCAAAATCAATAGGCTATAAAATTAAGTGACTATCTGCAGCCAAGTATAATTTCGTTAATTGTTGAATTCAAAGCCCTTTGAGCATCTAAATAATAATAGACAGTGCTTAGTCATTACTTTTATTGTTGGCTCTAGCCTTATGTCCTAAAGTTTGGGCACAAAGCCATGTGCAAATCTGTAAGGTCGCTGGTGTCTGAAGTGTTTGGAAAGAAAACAGATAGAGTGGAAGATACTTTAATTATAGGAGTTGCCAGAAAGAATATATATATGAATGTGGGACTACAAGAGATATGATGGTATAACTATCTGTACTGAATGTCATACTTTTAATGATGTTATAGAAAAAAATCTAAAACACATAGATTCATATTTAATTAAAATTTCTTATTATAAAGACTCTCCAAATAATACAAATACATAAAATTAAAATGATATATTGTATAATACATAATAAATTACTTTTATATATAAAATATGTATATATGTATACACATATAAAGAAAAGTATATAATTTAATGCCATATGCCTATTAACCCAAACTCAACAATTATCAATTTAAGGACAATTTTGTTTCATCTATATCCATACTTTTCTTTCTTGATTTAATTTTGAAGCAAATTCCTGTCAGCATATAATTTTATCTGTAAACAGTACATATACCTGAAAGATAGAGTCTAAAAAAGCAGTAATCCCATTAACACAATAAAAAATACTTCTTAATATTAGTAAATTCCACAGTCCATGTTCAAATATTGCCAATCGTCTCATAAGTGTTCAAAGCAAGAGCCAAAAAAGAGGTTCCACACATTGTAATTGGTAGATATATTTTTATGTCTCTCAATTTTAAATGATTAATTCTTTTTTTCCCCTTGCAATTTATATTTTGAAGAAAGTCATTTATTTGAATTCATACAGCTTGACTTTTGATGCAAATCATATAACATATTTCTCTGACTCATGTATTTCCTGAAACTTGGAAGTTAGATCTATGGGCTTGATCATATTTTGGTTAGACTTTCCTGCAAAAATACTTCAGAGGTAGTTTTGTCTATTTCCATCAGGAAGCACTGATGCCTCTCTTAAATATATTAATTATCTAAATCCACCAATTCATTGAGGGCTGCAAAATGGTGGTATTCTAATTTTATCTCTTTCAATTGTTAACAAGCTAGAACATAATTATAAAGAGAAACTTCTCAAGACATATTCGATACCTGGGATTCAGTTGGTATGGGGAAAGTTGGATACATTTTTCATTCTGTATTAGCCAGTTTTCGAAATAATCAATTGGTGACTTTGCATCTTCCATAAGTGAACAATGACTTTTCTTTCTCTTCCCCCTTTCTGTTGTTTCTTATTTCTTTTTAAAGAACCTTAATTACCAATGGATTTAATCATATTTGATGTATTTTCATTCATTGGTCAGTGGGAGATCCTTTAAATTGGCTATTGAGTCCTTTCATTTAAACACCAGTAATCTTCGATGCTTTCTTTTGCTTTCTTATTGGTAAAATATGACAGACTCATCTTGTACATCTTCTTCCCTAGAACTGGAATCAGTCACTTCTTCAGGAAGCCCTGGACATCTTTGTATGGGAAATTATGTTAGAGACTACAGTCCTACCACTCACTGGTAGCACCATGCAACTAAGTTCATCATAGTTTCTAGGCTTTTTCAATGGGAGAGCTAACAAATGCACTGCATGATACTTAATGGCTTCATTCAGATGCTTTGAATTCAAATTTAGAACCAATTGAATTAGAATTGTATATATAACCTCATTGATCTTGCATCTACATTTCCTATCAACCAGTGCTAGAAATCCACTTTCCCAAAGACTCCAATATAATTACTCTTTGGCTTTATTCTACAATACACATATAACACTATCAGTACTATCAAAAAAATACTGTCAACACCATCACCAATAATTTGATCACACAAATAGTTTGAAATTATTTTTTTTTCAGGGTTTTTTTTGTGTGTTTAGGATATATGTCACTTAGGAACACAAATCTTGTGTTTAGTCATTTGAAATAGTTCCTTCTCCTCTTTGTTATGCCAGGAATAGACTAAATAATTAGAGTATATAAATATTTAAAATATAGCCTCCAATTTCAAGATATTTCTAAATCATTTGAACTTTCATTCATAATTATTTAAATTATTTTCATTATTTTAAGTCAAACTCACAAACAAGATGTAGTTATTAGTCTCCGAAATGGCCCTTAAACATCTTTGCCTCCTGGTATTCGTGCCCTTGTATAGTTCCCTAAGGTTAATCAGTACGACCAATAACATACTTTGAAAGTGATGATGTGTGACTTCTCAGGATAGGTCATAAAAGACGTTGTGGTTTCAGCCTTCATCTTTTGAATCACTCGTGAGGAGAAACCAGCTACCATGTCTAATGCATTTCTCAATAGTTTGTTAAAGGGTGCATCCTTTGGGCCCTCTCAAAGAATGGAGTGTTTAGTGTGCATTTGCACATAGTATATCTACTTCCACATGTGTCTTTTTAAGCCTTCTGAGTCCTCCCTTCACATAATACCAAAGAAAATCAACTTTGTTGGACATAGGCTACTGTCAAATCCATGTTTTAGTGTAAAGCAGTTTGCTAGAGCTGCTTTTATTGCTGCAGCCACCATATTAAATCCAGTCTGTGATAAGATGTGCATCCATGTCAATCACATGACATGATCAAAAATTATATTCTGTCCCCTGTGGTTTAACACTTCTAGAACTCATTACCACCTGCATATATTTCCCAAAGTTTCTGGTGATATAAATTAACAAAACATTGCTATCATTATGAAAGTATAAACTATCTTCTACTTAGTTAGACTTAACTCTTGTTTCCTTCAAGCTACTAAATCTGACACGGAATAGAAATCTAGAGGCAATAATGGGTGAGTTGGGGGGGATCTTGCAGTGCACAGCATTTCTTTATATGTCAGTGCTTCGGTAAGTTTATTACGTGGTCTTCAAGCAAGAAGAGCTCGTTTCCTCAGACGTGGGAGGAGGGGAAGCTTTTGCTGGTAAAGAAGACTTAGAAAAACTAGGGTTCAGGATGTTCAGCATTATTCAAGTTCACCCATGTGTTTCCATTCCAAACTACAGTACCCCAGTCTTTCCCAATCAGTGCTCTTTCAGTTAGAAATCTATAAGTTCAATTTATACTGTACTTTTTCAACTGAACAATTAAATGTTGGGTCTTATATTCATCAGGCTTGTCTCTGTGGCTGTAAGGAATGAATGGTTCCATTAGGTCTGCATATATGCATATATATAGTTATTCATATATATATACACACACACACTAGCATATACATGCATGCCTATGGATATACTTATATATCATATTCTATATATATATTTACACATGTATAGAATTTATATCTATATATTATATACATTTATATATATTCTTTCATACATTATGTGTTATACATATATATAAATATGTTTTATTATTGTACGACTATTATTCTTTTGAAACGCCGGGCTCTGGGAATCCTGAATTTTTAGAACATCATATAAGGAATCAGTGAACTCTGAAATATGCATCATTAATAATAATAATAAACACCTTTAAAGCTAAAAAGTATAGGATAGATAATTCATATACATTGTCTCACAGAATTCTCAGTACTATAATCCCCAAATTAATCTCAGTATTATAATCCCCAAATTAAAGAAAGTGAGGCTCAGAGAGGTGAAGAGGTTATCCTTAGATGCAGAGGAAAAAGAGGACAGACCAAAGATTCAAGCAATGTTTATAGCATTTTAAAGTTTTTTTTTTCCTTTTTCTAAATAGCTCCACTATCTCAATTCAGGATTAGACATGTGTTTTCAAGTACATTTATCATCCCATGTAAAGAACCCACATATCTTCCATTTTAACGAGAGTAAGTTGAGGAACATCTGAGGTGAGCTGTTTAGACTCAGCTCCTTCTGTCCATGTGGAGAAATCTAGGCATGTGTGTGATGAAAAAGAAAAGGAGTGAATAAAAAATGTGGTAAAAGCAGAGAATTGACCTTGCATTTCTGTAGGTTTAAGTGGGTGGTATGCTTATACCCTTTTCTAATTACTAAGATGTGACTCTCTGGGCAAATGTTGCCAGATTATGCCATGCCAAAATGGCCATGGGGCCTTTCGAAGAACAAGTAATTGATGTTGACTTGCAAAGCCCTGCACCAGGCAAAAAGCTTCCACATGCAATCATGAGCAGAAACATAAAGAACCTAGTGATGAGTGGCTTCTCCATTCTGATATGATTGATTATGGGAGTCACAAGTGATGTGGGAGGGATCACTAAATAGAACAACCTCAAGGAAAGTCATCCTTTGTCCAAGATGAGTCTAGGAAGAGGGTACGGCACTGAAAAGATGAATTATGGTTTGGATTAGGAAGTGATAAATGAGATCCTTCTGTTGATATTCAGTGGAATCCAGTGGCTATTTGAGATGGCTAGGGAATGTAACTGCTTGAGGAGATAGAGATCTTTGGTGAGTTAGGTTTTTACAGCACTTTAGTTGACATGACATTTCTGTATCTCCTTAGGAATAGTACATTGGCTACAATTTCCTGAAGTCCAACTTTCATCTCCATATCACAGTTTTATTCTTTCTATCTGTCCTAAATTCCTCCTCCCAGGATTACATATTGATTATTTCTGAAGAAGAAAATAAATACTAATATTTCAAAAATTGGCTATGTGAAATTGCAAAAGATTAATTAATACCTATATTTGTTTTGTTCTAGTGTAAATGTTGTAAAATTTTACCAAGTCCACTTACTGCAGTGATCTTTCGTGAATGGAATGATGACTCCTTTTGGTTTCTGCTTATGAAATTCATTAAGTGCTGAAACTCCTATCACGTTCTGCCCTCTCCCACACCCCCTACTGCCCCACTACTGCCTGTGATCTTCAGACCTGGGGCACAGGGTTTTAGTCCTTGTCTGTTGTTTCTGCTTCCCTCTGCTGCAAGGGGTTTGCTTGTCTGTCACAGTTAGTAGACACCGAGGGACTCTGTTCAACTCTGGAAACAAGGCAGCTCCCTTTGCTCCTTCTTGAGGTTTAAGCTAAAATTGTTGAAATGACCGTGCCCTCCTTATCCAGAACTCCCTTTTGACTTCTGAGTGAGATTTAAAGTGTCAGAAGATATCTAAGCCTTAAACTGTTCCTCCCATCATTGCCTTTCCTTTTCTCTCTTTTTCACTTTTCTTCCTGCAGTCCAACTCCTTCAACCACACACATGACCCTCCTGAGATTTCCTGCTGAATATCCTGAATTTGCTTCAGCTATTAAAGCATCAAGAATATTTTCTTCTCTTATTTTCATTCTTATGTAGTGCAAGATGTGATACTTTCATCTTTTTATTTGGGATAGACCAAATTAGTATAAAATGAAGAGCTAACTGCTAGATGTGGTTGTCGATTTAATGAAAAGAAAGAAAATCTAACTGCATGCAAATAACTGTACCATACACATTTATACATGCTTAAAGCAGACTTAGCTATGTGGGCTGGTTGTCACATCCTTTAGTATAATCAAGACCAGATCAGAATCTCTGAGTACTATTAGACTATCTGTTAATTTCTATTCTTGGGTGGAGGGAAGAGAAATTATGGGATAAAATGATGAGAAAACCCATTAAAGGTTTGTTATCTTAAGAAGCTTAAAAATAACCGCAAGGTAGACATGTTCTGAGTAATTTCATAATTCAGTCAGCAAGATGAAAATTTAACAGAATAAAATTTAGGTCTTTAGATAATTTTCACTTCTACCACTATGTATACTCATACTAACTGAAGATGATGTTGAAAAAGGATTCATTTTTTATTCGCTCTTTTCTTCCTCATGAGCTTGGATTTAAGAGAAGTAGACATAATTTTTTTTTTAAGAGAAAGCATGCAAGCACACATTGCAAATTGGGGGGGGGGCGGTTGGGACAGAGGAAGAGGAAGAGAGAGAGTCTTAAACAGGCTCCATGCTGGAGGTGGGGCTGGATTCCACAGCCCAGAGATCATGACCTGAACCAAAATCAAGAGTCAGATGCTTAACCGACTGAGTCAGCCAGGTACCCTAAGAAGTAGACATAATTTTTGATGTGTGTATGTGCATTTGGACTAATTTTTGGTGTGTATGTGCCTTTAGACTAATGTTTAACTTTTTGTCCTTCAGTTACACCAACATTAAAATGCCATGAAATATCACACCAACATTAATCAGTACATAAACTAGATAATGCCTGTTAGGTTTCGATAGTTCTTTAGAGAAAGATATTGTCATTTGGTTCAACTCATTTGTAAATGACCAAAAATGTAAAAATCAAGAACTTATTTCACTCTTTCAATTTATATTATAAAATTTCAAGTTTATTGGCATTTTTTGTTTGCACTACATAGGACTCTGAACTCTGCTCAGGTTCAAATCAGATCAAAGCATTTATTATACAACAGAGGCAAGGGTTCCATGATGAATAAGAAAGTTAATGTAAAATAAAATTATTCACATTTTAATGTTACATGATTAAAAGAATAAAGCATTTGGTAAAAATTAAAAAAAAAGATATATCAAGATTAATCTTTTTTACTATAGCCTGCCATTATATCTCTACAGTTCTTTTCTTAAATGTTTCATATTCAAAATTTTAGAGTCTGATTTAATTAGAAGAAATTTCAACCACAATTTTCCTGAGAGTTGTTTTCCTGTAAATTGTGTCTTTTACCCTTTATTGGATCACTGATCCTGTCTACTATCTACTGAAAGTGGTGACAACTCTGTCTAGGTAAAGCTGAGTGTTAATCAATGGCCTTTACTGAAAGCAACTAAAATCAACTCTGGATGGCTCACACAGAAAAATGATTTACCAAAGGATTGAAGTAATTCACCGAACCTTTGGGTGAGGGTGAGAAAATTTGGCTTGGGGGTATGCAATCCAGAACAATGCCCAAAACACACCATACAATGTTGTTGCCCATCCAGAGCTTCCATGTCCAACACTGGAGGCTGTTGCAGGAAACTTGACTTTTGCTGCTTTTGAAAACTAGATCCGGTTGAGGTTACCTTTGCCATGAAGTTTTGAGGCCTCAGGGCATGAGCACCATGGGCCAGGAAAGTGCATGGTCAGAGTCGGTTAGGCCAAGCCCATCAGTGCTGAGATAGCATGAGAAGCTGAAGAACCATAGTTCTTTGTTCATTGATTTAGCCAATAACATGTAAGAGCTGGTATGCCTGGGAAATCACAAGGAATAACATAAAGAAATAGTTTGTGGATTTGACAAAGTTTCTGAGAAGCCTGAAGATGACTGTGGCTAAGTCAAAGGAATTTTATAAGAATTTTCTCTAGAAGTGTTTGTCATTTTTGGAATAAGCTGTAGGGCTGCTTTGGGAAAATGAACTAGGGCAGAGGCAATAAAAACACAGTGATACCACCCGTAGTGCTAGAACAGAAAATGGGAAGTCCTAAGATGAAGGTAGGAAAAAGCCCATAAAGTAATGTTAAGAAAATAATGTTTAAAATGGAATTAAAAATGACTTAACCCATAAAGGAAGATTATAAATGAGGCAAAATTTAAGACAGGGGTGTATGTGTGTGTGTGTGTGTGTGAGTGTGTGTATGTGTGGTCTCAAGAATCAAGTAATGAGTTGCAACCTGTATTAGTTAGCTTGGGTTGCCATAACAAAACAGCACAAGATCAGGTGACTTAAACAACAGAAATTTGTTTCTACTATTTCTTTTTGGAGACTAGATGTCCAAGGTTAAGGTTTAGCAGGCCTCAGTTTTTGGTGAGAGGTCTTTTCCTGGCTTGCAGATAGCTGCCTTCTTTCTGGAACTTGGCACGGCCATTCCTCTAAGTGTGCACAAAGAGAGAGAGAGACAGGAGACAGAGAGAGAGATAGTGCTCTGAAGTCTCTTCTTATCAGGACACTAATACCATTGGATCAGGACCTTTACCCCTATGACCACATTTAATCATACTTACCTCCTTCTAGGCCCGATTTCCAAATATAGTTGCACTGGGAGTTAAGGCTTCAACATTTGAATTTTGAGAGGACACAATTCCATCCACAGCAAACATTAAGCATATTTTATGTAATGGTATTGATATTTTATGATGTCAAGTATTTTGTGGCTAAGCATTTTTAACCCAAACACATGTCACTGTGAAAAATGCTAAAGTTATACACACATACACACACTCTAAAGCAATATATATTTAAATTTATATTTATATATATTTCTTTAATATACATCATCAGATATGTAGTACATTTGTTTTAAATTCACAGTATTTATTCAGTATCCATTATTTACAGTAGCTACAAGCTAGGAGTTTTTTGGTACACACTCTCATTTAATGCACATAATAAACTAGTGCCACTCTATCAATTTCAGTGGGATTAAAAATTGTCCTTGGGAAACTACTTCCACTCATGGGAAAACAATGAGTAAGATGTAATAAAATATGACTTCATTTCATTTTATTTTATTTTTTCGTCCCAGGGATTTATTGAAAACTCTAAAGCAAGGAACTTGCTTGGTTGTTGGGATGCTATTATATTAGTTTGGGACTTACAGAGGACTAGAGTAACACTTTGAATTTCTGGATAACTCAGTTTCTTTGAAGCTCTAGAAAGGACTACCTGATTCAGTATTTGCCAACTATCTTTAATTTACAGAACTGCATATCTATTTATACACAGGAGAATCTTGAGAGAATATTTGTTTTTAATTGCTGTGTTAGACCCATCCATTCTGAAGGGGGAGTAGCAGTAGGGAAACTTGCTCGATAATCCTACAATCTTCAGTACACTGCTCAAAACCCTACACTGTTGAACACAGACGGGGCCATAGTAGTATTGCTCTGAGAACTGTAACTCTACACAATTGTTTAGTATGGCCAGGCTGTAGATTTAAAGTGCCTTTGATGTAATTTCTAAAGGTATCTTTAAATTCCAAATCTGCATTAATACAGCAAAGAGGCATAATACAGTATTAAAAATAAATAAAAAGGCAACTGAACAAATTTGCAAACAAAAATCCATGCCACATTTATCAGAAATTGTACACAAGAACATTCATATAATGATGTCAGTCTTAGTGTACAGATCTGTCTTCCTCTGGGATAGTACTTGTATATTTTGAGTTATAATGATCTCATAGCATTTCTTCCCTCCACCCACCTAGTTTGGAGTATACAATCTGAAGTAAGTTTCATTTGTCTGATAATATTTTAGGTACTATATATAATTTAGATATTCCCAGAGTTGACAGATAATTCTTGTTTGCCTATGCCTAGGACCACAGGGATTTCTTGAGTTGATTGTACATATTTCTTTCCTTGAGATAGCACTTACTTTTCCCTGTTTAGAGAAGAAAGTCTCCATTGTACAATTTGTTTTCACCAAGGAATTTGCTTGCTTATTTCATGGGCATGTTTATTATGGAACATTCTTTGAACTAGATCTGGTGTTGCCCATGATGTATGATGAATATAGTTAAATTGGTGGACAGAGATAGACTGACAAACCAAGTTTTAAGAGATCATGAATATGTATTCAATAATGTTGACTGAACAAGAATTTTCTATCAGATCCTGGAAATTATAGATTGATAGTTTTACAAAATGATGAATATCATTAATAGTAATTTTAAGCAGGATTGACTTTTCTGTTGGAGAGGGATTGTTGGAATAATAAAGTGAAACTATGTATTTTATTCTTATTCTTTTTACTGTATTTTATCTTTAACTTAAAGAATCAAAATTAATGGTTTATTTGGCTTTTCATTTAGATAGCTAAGCGATAATCTTGTTATATCATAGTAACATTTTCAATGAAAAAAGGGAAGATTTTAATAAAGCATGAACCTGTCAATATTCCTGATTATCCTGAGCAATGAAGAGAGATTTTTGGTTCTATTACTAAGGGACGCAATCAATTGGAAGATAATAAGATTAAATAAATAGTAGTTGAATTTTAAATATATTTCATCTCTATTAAAGTTTATATTAACATTGTTTTTTGCTTATAATATTGATTTAACTTATTAAAAACTGTATATTGGAGGAGAATCAAAATAGATCTAAAGGAAGTTTAGTTTTGGTGTGTTTCAGTAACTTAAAAATTTTCTTAATATTTATCACAGGAGCACCTGGGTGGCTCAGTCAGTTAAGGATCTGCCTTCAGCTCAGGTCATGATCCCAGGGTCCTGGGATCGAGCCCCACATCAGGCTCCCTGCTCAGTGGGGAGTCTGCCTCTACCCCCTCCCTCCCCCTGCTCATGCTCTCTCTCTCTCAAATCAATAAATAGAATCCCCCCAAAAATATTTATCCTAGCAGTGTGATTAAGATTTTAGAATAAAACCCTAAAATTGAAGTGTTTGTGTTGTCATTCTTTCATGATTGTAGTACCTATTTTTTGTTGAGATATTTGATAACCAAAACAATGGTCCCCAGGGATATCCACACCCTAACCTTTGGAATTTTCAAGTATGTTACATCACTTGAGAGGAAATAAAAAAGGAATTAAAAGGAAAATTAAAGTTGCAAATGGAATTAAATTTGCTGATCTGTTGACCTTAAAATAGAGAGCTTTTCCTGGATTATTTGTCTGTGCCCAGTGTAATCACAAAGATTTTTAAATGTGGAGCAAGAGCTAAAATAGGAGGTCAAAGTGGTTCTGTGTAAGAAAGACTTGACTCACCTTTTCTGGTTTTGAAGTTGGAGAAAAGGGTCACTAGCTAAAGAAGTTAGGTGGCCTCTAAAAGCTGGGAAAAGGTAGGAAGCTGATTCTTCTCAGGGCCTTGGGAAAGGAACACAGCTGTGCAGACACTGCTGTTAGTCAGGAGTCACTCTCAGGTCCTAGAGCCTGCACTCGCACATGACAACTTAGTTCTTCAAAGTCAGCATGAGAATATTTCCAGTGGGCTATATAAATGTCTTATGTAATGTAACCAAATCATGAAGTGATTATCCCCTCGTTTTCATAAGCCCTGCTTACACTCAGGAAGAACATATACAGGGTAAATAAACCATAGGACAGGAATCTTGGGGGCCATTTTGGAATTGTGTCTACCACATTTTAGGTGTCTCTCTCTCTCTCCCTATAGACACAAAAGCACAAACACACACACACACATAGACACATATGCTTGTTTTATATTATCAAGTGGACATATCAGTTTCTTATAATATTTGATTTTTTCAATTGTTTTTTACTAGTTCAGTCATAATATTTATGTTTTAACTCCTGGATCCCATCTGATTCATGAAAATACCATGAAGAAAATAAAAAGAATTTCTCCGTGCATCCTTTCTCTCATAACATTCACTTGTATACTCACCATCACCAAAACCACAGCACTAGTGACGCTAACATTTCAGATCATTGTTTTTAATATTTGCATTAAAAAATTAATTTATTAGAGTTAAGTAAAAATTAATGCACAGCTCCACATTTCTGGTGGCAGAAAGAACTATAGCTGAAAAATCTTCACACTGATCTAGCACTTTATATTCTCAATAAGTCTAGTGATTAATTAAATCCTAATATTCTTACAAAAGAGATTGGGCATTTTTATAAATTAGAAAAATCACAGCAAAGGTCTTAAATCAAGTCTTTATCATTGTCCAGATTAACTACAGATGAAAAAAATAAACCTCTTTAATACACTGTCCTTTTTTTAGTGCAGCTTAAAATTTTAAGTAATATATAAGAACAAAAAATATATGTTTAATGTATTATATTGAGATTTTAAGGAATAAACTGTAGTTAGAATACATATTAGCATTATTGTAGAAAGACTGCAGAAGCTCTTCAGGGGAAACCATCTCACTTTTTTTTTTTAAGATGTTATTTATTTATTTATTTGAGAGAGTTTGCGAGAGTGAGAGGGTGGGCAGGGGAGGGGCAGATGGAGAGGGAGAGAAAGAATATCATGCAGACTCTGTGCTGAGTGCAGAGCCCAACACAGGGCTCTCTGGAGATCATGACCTGAGCTGAAACCAAGAATCTGAGGATTAATCAGCTGAGCCATCCAGGAGCCCCATCATTCCATCTTTTTTAAAGAAACGTATGTAGTAGTTGAACAGAGACATTTCATTATGATCTGGGGGACCAGACAACATGCACCACAAATCCTATTTGGTTACAGGATAAGAAACAACTGTTGACTTTATAAAAATCTTTTTATTAAGAGAAAAGTCAGTAGTACTCTCATTGCTATATATCTAATAGAGATAAATATCCTTCTAGTTTTTCTTCTTTCTTCCCAATGTAACTGCCATGTGGATCAAGTATCTCTTGTGGGATATAATCATAAACTGTATTTATTTATTCTTGTAGGGAGTCAGACACCCTTCTATTTGACTAATACTGTTCAGAGCTGAAATGTGTTCATTGGGTACGGAAATGGTTAAAAGTATTCCCTCAATAGATACTTTCTTGGGTTCTTTGGAGACTGCTTTGCATGACCCTTCCGCCTAATGGGAGTCTTCACATGTGGTTTCCTTGTCCTGGTGATGGCCTCTCCTTCTTGCTTTCTTTTTCTCTCTGGTTTTCAGTGTTTTACTGCTGCATAAGCTCTCCCTCACTGTTGGGTTTCCATTGCCCTGCTGGTGGGGAATCCCAGGCAACATCAGTGCAAACCCACCAGGCTATCTCTCATAGGATACCCACATCTGGTTCCACAGATATACTTTGTTAAGATGATCTTGGGGAAAGAAGCAGATCCCAGTGCAAAAGCACCTTTTCTTCCCTTAGGAGATGAAACTGTCAGGGAATTACTCATCCTTAAATTTCTCAAGCTAATTAAGACATCTGTCCACCATGTACACCAACTGCAGGAAACAAATACTAAGTTCCATGACTAGCTTTTTCATGGTTCTCTGTCTTTAGTCAAGGTGAAGGGAGAATTACACGCATTCTCCTTCCTTGGGGAGGAGAGTGGATGGACGCCACACACAAGAGCACACCAAACACTGTAGCCAACTCTTTTAATCTTCTACTTCCCCTCTTGTTGTGAATGAAAGGGTTGAAAACAAATGGTTTTCCACAGTCACCTTTTGTAAGTTCCACACGATGGTCTCACACTTCATTTTGGAATGTAAGCATCTATTTTCTTGATTGTTGGTAGAAAATGTTAAAATATTTTTATTTTAATATTTTGTTACACTAGCTTAAAAAATGAACACACTTATGTATATTAATTAAATGTAGTTTTCTTTTTTTAAGATTTTATTTGAGAGAGGAGAGAAAGAGAGAGCATGCACACAGGTGGGGGGTGGGTCAAAGGAAGAAACAGAATAAGCTGAGCAGGGAGCCTGATGTGGGGCTTGATCCCAGGACCCTGGGATCATGACCTGAGCTGAAGGCAGATGCTAAACTGACTGAGCCACCCAGGCGCCCCTAAATATATAGTTTTCTTAACTGTCTTGTAATTCAATTGCATATCATGCTTTATTCGATTGAGTTCTAAGAACTTTCCATCTTAGTACATGTTATTTGTAAACTTGATTTTGATGGATGTCTAATATTTAATAGCACAGATGTACTATCAATTACTCAATAATTTTCCATTCATGTAAAATCTGATTTTTAGTATTATATGTTACATTGTAATGAGCAGGCTTTTGTCAATTTTCCCTTCTAAAAGGGTATAACAATTTCAATTCCCACCAGTACTGTTTAAGCAAGTTCACTTTTGACAACCTTGACCACATTTGTTCAATTTAATATGTAAAAATAGTATTTCATTGATTTTTCCATTTGCATTTATTTAAGTGAAATTGAAATGCTTTTGCATGATTACTGTTTTTTCCTCCGATTTGATAGGCTCTGTCTCTTAATAGGTGGGTTCATTTTTCTGTCACTTTTATATTTATATTCACTTTCAACATATCATTCTATAATTTCTTTTTGTAATCCTTTTCCTTTCTTTTCTATTTGTCTATTTATCTTTTACTTCTTTTGGTTTGAGAACACTCTCTGTATTTCCCCTCCTTTTCTCCTTGACTGTTTTAAGCTATAGACTGCAATTGTGTTTTTAGAGGTTATCCCAATATAAAATCTTGACCAAAAGTTTTTCAAAACAAGGCCTGTATTTAGTCAGCAACTCTTTTTCCTGTAAAAGGCACCTAACTAAAGATAATTTACATGCTTAGTGCTCACTTCAGCAGCACATATACTAAACTTGGAACAATACAGAGAAGATTATTAGCATGGCCCCCATGCAAGGATGACACTCAAATTTGTGAAGCAGTCCATATTTTTTCAATGGCGTTAAATTCGAATCTGTCAATAGTTACTCTGAATATAAATGAGCTAAATTCTCCAATCAAAAGACACAAGGTATCAGATTGGATAAAAAAGCAAGACCCATGGATATGCTGTCTGCAAGAGACTCATTTTAGATCCAAAGACACTTCCAGATTGAAATTGTCCATTTGTCATGCTAATGGACATCAAAAGAAAGTTGGAGTATCAGTCCTTATATCAGACAAATTAGAGCTACCCTATGACCCAGCAATTGCACTAATAGGTATTTACCCTGATGATACAAATGAGTGACCTGAAGGGGCACCCGCTCCCCAATGTTTATAGCAACAATGTCCACAAGAGCCAAACTATGCAAAGAGCCCAGATGTCCATCGACAGATGAATGGATAAAGATGTTGTATATATACACATTGAATACTACTCAGCCATCAAAAAAATGAAATCTTGCCTTTTGCAATGATGTGGATGGAACTAGAGGGTATTCTGCTAAGCAAAATAAGTCAATCAGAGAAAGACAATTATCATATGATCTCACTAGTATGTGGAATTTAAGAAACAAAACAGAGAATAAAGGGGGAAGGGAAGGAAAAATAAAGCAAGATGAAATCAGAGAGGGAGAGAAACCATAAGAGACTCTTTATCATAGGAAACAAACTGAGGGTTATTGGAGGAGAGGTGTGTGGGAGGATGGGATACCTGGGTGATGGACATTAAGGAGGGCACGTGATTATAATCGGTCTTGGGTGATTATAATAACTGATGAATCACTGAACTCTACCTCTGAAACTAATATTACACTATATTTTAATTAATTGAATTTAAATAAAAAAGATAATTTACATGCCTAGTGAATAGTCCTTTATAATATTCTCTGGAAACTACACTCTCTGAAGATTTTGTACCAAGAATTATTTAAATATAACAGCATATTTGAACAGAAGATTGTGGTTTACTGGATTCTGCTAGTTTCAAATTTGTGTTACTGAAGGGTATCTTCTAGATGTTATTTATGAAAGAATGTGAATGTCAAGCCCTTTAGATTATCATTACCCAATAAAAATACAACACATACCACAAATGGAAACCATATATGTAATTTTAAATTTTGTAGTAGCCACACTAAAAAAAAGGATGAAATTAATTTCGATTTTAATAACTTATTTAATCCAGTATATCCAAAATATTATCATTTCAACATATAACTAACAAAATGTTAATAGAACATTTTATATTTTTTGTACTAGACCTTTGAAATTTAAGGTATATTTTATACATGTAGAACATCTCCACTCAGAGTAGATTCAGAGAGCTTGATAACTACATATGACCAGTGTGTGTATTGAACAGAGTGGTTCTCAGTCTTCAAAAGACTTTAATTGTAAATACTCAAAATGAGAATAGCTTCTTGCATATACTCCTATTTTTACATTCTATTAAACAAAGAATATTCTATAGCCCTGTTTCCCTCCCTAATGTTCTAAGTTTCCTTCTGTCATTTCCTTTCTGACCCAAGAACTTCCAAGAGCTATATGGTCAGTCTGGTCTGTTGGCAATAAATTATCTTCATTATCTTTATCTGAAAATGTCTTTATTTCCCCTTCATTCCTGAAGTATATAGAAATTTGTTCTGGGTTGAAGTTCTTTCCTTTCAGCACTTGAAAAATGTTTTGCCAATTCCTTCTGGCCTTAATGGTTTCAGATGAGAAGTCTATTATCATTCCATTTGTTGTTCCTTTGTAGGCAATGTGTCATATCGTACTAGCTGTTTTCAAGATTATTTTTCTTTACTTTTAGTTTTCAGAAATCAGATTATGATGTCTTTTGGTGTGGTTTTCTAGTTTTTAAAACTTATTAATCTTTTTGAATACGAAAGCTTGTACCTTTTGCCAAATTTGGGAAATTTTTAGTCACTACTTCAAATATTTTTTGAACCTGACATTTTTCTCTTCTTCTGAAACTTTAACATAACTTTTAGATCTTCTTATTGCCTACATGTCCCTGAAGCTTTGTTCATTTTTTATTTTCAATCCATTTTCTTTCTGTTGCTCAGATGGGTGACTTTTATTGATTGGTCTTCAAATTTATTGGTTCTTTCTTCTATCATCTTTATTCTGCTAGAGAGCATATCCAATGGAATTTTTATTTTGTTTTTTGTGGTTTTTTTTCAACCTCAATCTATAATTTCCATTTGGTTCTTTCTTTCTTTCTTTCTTTCTTTCTTTCTTTCTTTCTTTCTTTCTTTCTTTCTTTCTCTTTAACCTTCTGTTTTGTTGAAATTTGCTATCCTTTCTCCTTGTTTCAATAGTGTTTGTAATTGCTCACTGAAGTATTTTTAGGTGGCCACATTGAAATTCTTGTCAGGTAATTCTGGTAACTGATTTGCCTTGAGGTTGCTCTCTGTTAATTATCTTTTCAATATTCCAGTTGTGATTTTCCTGGTTATTGATATGCCAAGTGATTTTCTAATATACCCTGGACATTTTGGATATTATGGTATTTAAATATGACTCTGGGTCATATTTAAATCTTCTATTTTATCAGGCCGCCACCTTGTCTAGGTTCAGCATACAAGTTCTGGTTTGCCTTTGTGGTTCTTATGGTAATTTAGTTTTCCGTCTTTGCAGTGCTACTCTGCTGTGCTTTGTGTGGTACTTAGAGGCTAGTCAGAAAATGTTAGTGCTTTTCCGAATAGTTGTCCAGCTCTCAAATATTTGTAATGCTAAATCTGGTCAGTTTTTCATATGGGTTACTCAGAAATTGGCCTAGGACATCACATATAGGTTTAAGGAATCCCCTTCACTAGCTCTCTCTCAGCACTGTAGTTAGGATGGAAGGGAGTTCCTCTTGCTGGTGCAGGGTGGCAGTCTACCCTTTGGCCTCCACTGATACAAGCATGACTGGGGTAGTGTAATGCCACCTGCTAAGGCTGGGCAGGGTTGCAAGCCCAGGCTCTCCACTTGGCCTCTGATGACATTGCAAGGGAAGGGGGAAGAAGAAGGAGAGAAGAGGGAGGTGGTGATGATGAGGTGGTGAGAACATGTTTTTTCTTGTGGTGTTAACTGAAGAAATTTACTGATTCTTTGGCTAGAGAGAGCAGTCTTTTCTTGGGCCGTTTTTTCTCTTTTTTTGGCTGTGTCTATTGACATTTCTGGGTTGCCAGCTTCTCTAGCCCCCAGTCTAGAATATAGGAAAAACAAAAAGATGATCCAGAGAACCCACTGCTGTGCCATTCCTCAAGTCCCAAGATATGCCTTCTTCTTGTCACCTTTCATTCCTTTCTTTTGATGCTTGTTGTATTATGTCCAAAGTTTTACTTGAACTTAGTGGAAGAAATGGGATGAAAGGAGTCTATTCCATTTTGTCTGGAACTGGAGCTCTTTTTGTGGAAACCTAATTTACCTTCAATGGTGTTATCAGTGTCTCTAATAACTGATTTCAAAACAATTCACAAATATATTAACGTTCGCAAATGTCGTATTTCCATTCAGTGTACATATTTATTTAAAAAGATCTATACTCTAATATCTAATCAAGTTAAAGAATCTTAGTTAACATAGAATAATTATCCTTCACAGTAAAACTCTGTTTTATCAATTTGGTAAACTGTTCTTCCCAGATAAGGAGTGATTTTCATTTAATTAGTTTTCCTACGCAATAATATTTTAAGTCTTAATACTAAAAATAAGATTCAAAACTTGAAAATAATTCATTACAGTGTTTAATCTTTCAAATACTTTAACAATTTGAAAGAAATGGCAAGGATTATTCAGGGCTTATGCTGTTAAGAGGATCTAATGATGTTTAATCATGTTCTACTAGAATTAATATTACATGTTGAATGAACGGACTTGTTTATCAGAAGAGTTTATGCTTGATCCTGCAAGCATTTTCATGCTGTTACGAAGATGTTTAAGATGTTTTGAGCGTATGCCCATGAAGCACTTACATGTTTTTATGATTTTTGCATATCTTTAAAAATTGCACATAAAATTCAAAAAGGTGTAATACGTTTCCACATATTTAAGACGTAGGCAAGGGGCGCCTGTGTGGCTCAGTCATTAAGCATCTGCCTTCGGCTCAGGTCATGATCCCAGGGTCCTGGGATTGAGCCCCGCATCCGGCTCCCTGCTTGGCGGGAAGCCTGCTTCTCCCTCTCCCACTGCCCCTGCTGGTGTTCCCTCTCTCGCTGTGTCTCTCTCTGTCTAATAAATAAATAAAATCTTAAAAAAAAAAGACATAGGCTAATACATTACTGTATAGACTTTTGAAAGGTATTCTATGCATGGCATTTGTCTTCTTGTAATGTTTATAAATATATATTTTTAATTTATAGTATCATATACTGTAAGTACTGTTACATTCCTGACAGAGCAGTTCCAGGTCTTCATGTAAATATAGGATAAATATCAAAATGTATTTAAGCAATTAAATCTTTTATAATCGTATTAGGTATTAGAAGAAATATTTTGGTTACATTTTGTTTGCCTACACAAATTGTCTGGTGTAACGTTTCAAATGCATACATTTTCAATTCATGCAGTAGTTAAAATGAGTAAAAAAAAATATATGTGCAATGCTTTTCAGTACTTGAAATACTCTGAGGTTTTGATAGTTGTGCTAAAAGAGGTGGTGCAGAATTGTGACTAGCAAGCTACGTTCTCAACTCAGTTTCATGACTGACTTACTGCAAGTCATTAGACGGTTCCTTACAGCTATAGGAGGACACTAGTATGTGACCTCTCACTTTTAAAGATACTAAGAGACGTTGTTGCCTCAAATGCATTATGAATGCCTTAAAAATAGGTATTTTAAAATACAGGGAATTATGTTCTTAAGTAATTTGGAATTCCTGGAGGAAAAGGAAATATATATTCTCACAGCTGAAATACTCTTCAGTGATTCAGTGGCCAGGTGTGGAGGCCGGAGCAGTGCAACTCCATGGGCATAGCAATAATGAGGTGGGACATCGATCACACCCAGGCCTTGGTTAACGCTAAATTTGCAATACAGGGAGCATCAGCCTCAACTTACAAAACACCAGTACAAAAAAAATGATTCCTAAAATCATGTCCCATATACGAACTACAGCTGCTCATTGTCCAGTGATCCCAAAATAAACATTTAGAGTCTATCACCAGATACTAAGTCATTGGTTTGGGAGCCTATAGGGTGTCATCCTTTAGAACTATTGAGGAATGCCACTTAATTTTACTTTGATTCCTATTTAGTCACATAGGTAGTGATAGTGCATGGGATATTTCAGTATCCAGAAGATGTAAAACTCCTTTCTCAACAACAGAGACTTCATTTGTATTTTTTTCTCATGAATCCTGTGTTTGAAGATATTTTTCTCTAGCAAATCGCCAGATTAATTTGTAGACATTTATTTATTAAACAAATAATGTTGATCGCCTGCCATAAATCAAGACTATTCTGGGTCCTGTAGACACAGTTCTTTTCCTAGAGCTAAAAATATTTCCCCATTTCACGGTAATCAAAGAAGGAAAATTTCCGAGTTTCTGATTATTGAATAAAAACCACGCCTAGTAGACTGGCTTTATATAACACCAGGCAAGAGCAAAATATGTTGATGATTTGCTTTAATTCTTTACCTTGTTTATCTTATGTTTCTATCTTATGTTTGTCTTATGTTTCTTGAAAATAGCCCGACAGCCTTTCATTAGTCACTCCAGACACCTAAGGGAACAGAGTATCCCTTTGAGGCAATTGCCTTGTAGCTTGAAACTCTGCTGATTTTAAACAGTTATATTATTGACAAAAATTTATCCTGATCTGTTCTCTACTCTATTTGGTTAGTTGTATAGTTGCTGTATTCGGCTGAGGCCTCCTGGGAATGTGATTAGACAAAGGCACCACAGCTCTAAAATTGCTCATGTTAATAACTGTCTTATATTTTCCCTTCCTATATTTCATTGTATTGTGGATTTTTAAATACTATTCCTATTTCTTACAATTTTTTAAAAAAATCTAGTCTACATAGGGATTGTATGCGATATTATTGTAGTATGAGATTCTCAAGGAACAGACTATATGGGGTGTGTGTGTGTGTGTGTGTGTGTGTGTGTGTGTGTGTTAAAGGTATTTGACAAAACTCTATCTTTATTCTGAACATTTCCTAAAAAAAACTGTTTGTTTAAGCCCTCTTGACTGAGATTTCTGTTACTGTCATGCAAAATTCATTAATAAAAAAGTTGTATATATAATAAAAAAGTAGTGGTCTTCAAAATCATATAACTCATCCTTTATTTTCAATTTTTTTTCCAAAATCTTGTATCTTTATTCCTATTTCATCTATCCCTTTATTGTATTTTTGCAATTCAGAAATAATTTTGGTGAACAACTTCACATATATTATTTTAGTGGTATGTGGGAGGTTTAATTTTGGGGGCCCCCAGTGACACATGACCTTTGATAGTTATGTCCTTGTGAGTTCCCCCCATAACAACTCCAGACATGGCCATGTGACTACCTTTGGCCAATGCAACACTAACATTAAGCGTTAATCTGTCCTCTTGGAATATTCTTATTGGATTCCAGATACCAAGATATATGAGGGATGCCAAGTAGCCATATGGGGTGATCTGCATGGAGAGCAGGAGACCTTGGCTGACAGTCTCAGCTGTCAACTATGCAAATTAAACCATTTGGACCTCTTATTTTGCCCAGGGGCCTACCTGATACCACGTTGTAGGGGAGGAAAAATTCTCTCCTGAACAAGTGACTAAAGCAGAAAGCTTTTATACCTTTGAGGCAAAGAAACCATACATTTGTGAAGACATGAAAAGACAGGTTTTGGGTTAGGGACAGTAAATTCTGGGGTAATAAGTAGGGGTTATATGGTACAGTGTGTGTGGGGGGGTAAAACTGGTGGAAGATCAGAGATATTTTAGCAACTATCTTTATTTCAGACCCATTTCAGTGTCAACTCCAAGTGCCTAGTGATAAGGATGTTCTCGTCTTCCTGGTACAGAAAGGGCACTTTTCAGTGGGAAATTTTATGGCCTGTTTTACCCAGCAAAGGAGGAGTTCAGCTGATGTTTATTGAAAGTACCTTCAGCTCAAAATAATCAGTATGACAAAGTGGCATGTTTCAGGGTGGTGTGTCCTGATCTCCTTCAACATGAAGCAGTGGTAATTCATGGTCAACCCACCAACCCATAGAATCATGACTAGTAATCATTTTATGTTATTTTAGCCTACTGAGTTTTAGAGTAGTTTGTTACATACACATCAATAGATAACCAAAACATGGGATTTCCCATTTTTTTTTGTTTGTTTGTTTTTTGTTGTTTATTTTTTCCCCCATAGCTTGATTTTAGTTCCTCAGAGCATCTATGCCATGGCTATCAAGCCCACAGCTGTATTTCAAAATATAATCTGTGCTTTAGAAAAAAAAACAAAAATGAAAAAGAAATGGCTTATTCCCTAAAGATAAACTTATAGTCTAGTAAGAAACCTATGGCATATGTAACTAAATTTGAGGTTGGGAGTGATATTTCCTGAGAGGTTGAGGGGTAAAGTACCATGAGGGTTGAAAGAAGAGTGAAAATGTCACAGGTTGCCATGTGTGATGGTCATGAAAATATTCCACTCAGATCTCCTGCTGAGGAGAGAATAGTTGACCCTGAGTTCCAGCAGTTGACCCTCAGGGCCCCTCACTGTGTTGGAGCCACACTGTTTCCATTGGCTCTCGCCAGCCGGTAACTGAGCATGATGGGGGTACTAATTCTAGCTCATTTTTTTGAGATGTGCAAATCCTCAACAGGAAGACTCTGATTTGAGGATTTTGTACTGGCTTGGTTGAAACTTCCATTGAACTGTATTGTAGTAAGATTCTCTTCCTATGTGATTCCTTCAACCTTGCCTTCATGTGTTTCAGACTTGCATGTTTTTGCCTTCTTTTATCTCATATTTAGCTTTCACAGACCTTCCTGAGGAAAAAAATCTTGCATATCTAATTGCATCTTGCAGTGTGTTTCTCGGAACGACAGAACTAACACACCATGTGTATTGGGCATTAAAAAACAGAATTCGAACACATTGAAGAGGAACGGCATTCAAAGTAATAGGAAGAATGAAAGGAATCATGAAAGAAGGAAAACTTGATGACTCACATGCAGAACACACAAGAGCAAAATGAATAGGAAGCGGGATCAAAGGAGTAAGACAAGGAAAGTAGGTTGTGGTCTTAAATGCAAAGTGAAACAGTTTGGACTTCATGGCAGGCATGGGAGGGTTTTCCATAAAGGAGTGACATGACCTGAGTTGTGCTTGAGGAACGGTCATCTGCAGCCCCTTGAATTATAGAGAGAGTAGATGCAGAGTATGAATTAGATGATTGCAATTTCCTGTTTCTTCCAGGCAAGTAGGAAGTCAAATAAGAAGCCCAATCTTGTTAACCAATGGAAAAATTGGCACAGCCTTGGCATAAGGAGTAATGATAAGAATGATAACACTCTTATATGTGTACAATGCTCTGGAGTTGATAAAAAGCCTTTTATATAGATTTCATTTTGTTATCATAAATTTAGGGAGTAAATTTTTTATCTCTATTTTGTAGAAGAGGAAACTAAAGCTCAGGGGCTGGGAAGGATAATGTAATTAGTTACAGCACAGAGTTTATAGCTGGCAAGGCCATGAACTAACACCAAATTTTCCAATTCCAGGCCTCGGGCTCTTTATGGTCATACCAAGTGTTAAATCCACGAAAGACTTGGAGGTAAAATAAGTTAGCTAATAAATAGACAAATTAGAACTTATGGGAGAAGTTAAGGTGGGAGATGAGTCTTCTGGACCCGTGTCTACAGAGAAGCTGAAGGAAGCTGTAGGAGTTGATGGGAATATTAATGAAGAGATATTACAGAGAGAAGATTAATCAGAATATTCACACGAATGTTCTAGTTCAATGCTTAAGCGACCAGAGGAGGATTTGTAACAGGGAAAAAACAGCAAATGCTCATTTAACAAATATTTATTGAATACCTACCATTTACCAGTCTGGGATAAAGAGTAAGAAAAATAGACAAAATGGTCTCCATCAAGAAGTTTATGTTCCAGAGATGTTAAAGAAATAGGCTGAAGATTTTTAACAGTCATTAATGAGGGGACTGGTTTGACTATCTAGTACTTATGACCACACATTATATATAGTCACGGGGAGGGAGATATGCCTTCACTTCACTGTAAAATGAAGTTGCATCTCTTATTTTTACTATGATGCTAAATTTAATTTACAGGCATAAAAACCACTCTTGTGTGTTTGATTGGAAAATGTGAAAGCAATTTACCTTTGATGAGTTAACATATAGCCCCTAGTATCTATAGTCTTATAAAAGTTCGCAGCTTTTGGGGGTTTATGAAAAACCATATCTGTCTATTAGGATATGAGGAATTTGCCTTGGTGTATTTTTGATGACTTGAAGACCTGTGATCCTAAAGCAGATTTTTTAAAATTATTATTAAAGGATAATGAATGTGGTTGCTGTATTTTATAGGCTGCTGTTTCTTGGACCTGTGTTTCTATGTTCTAACTGCTTTCCATCTTATCCATACATATTTTCAGATGCAAACAAATGCGAGCAAAAGTATTTAAACCATCTTCATAATTAACTATCTTTATCTATGAAAAATGATTTACTTAGATTTAGATCATCCAGATATTTTATTTTCCCCTCTACAATTTTTTTTGAACAATTATATTATTGGATATGCTCTCTAGATTCTCGTGAATCAAACAAGAAAATGTATTCTTTAGAATTAATGAGTTTCTAAATTGTTTATGTTTATGATTTGAAATATAAAAAGGCATATAACTGGGTAACACACATACATATATACACACAGGCATACACGTGCTGTGCATGCAGGTATAGGAATATACCACAATAAAGCTGAGTTTGCAATCAGTATTTTCTGTTAGTTAGAATAAATCTCACACACACACACACACACGCCCCATGTACCAATCTGAAATTATGGCTTCCAATAGTAAATGCTATAAAAACCTTAATTGCAGGGGCATTAATGGGAACTTCTATAATGCCAAGCAGTGTCCAGTGAATAACGTCTCTCCAGGGAGACGTGCTGACTACACACCTGCTTCAGGAAGTGGAAGCAGAACTTGTGCTTCATTTCATCCCTTCAACCTGAAAACTGCTTAGAGTCCTCACTCTTCTCATTTTGATATATCCCTCTTATGAATGACAAGTATATACATGAGATAATAAAATGTGTTAAAATAGTCTGCTTGGCAGTGTTTTTGCTGATGTATTAATTCATTTCCTTCAACATGCTCTATCACCATCTTGTCTAACCAGATTTTATGAGAGGGCTCACTGAAGTGAAAATCAAGCCAATGAATCGTTTAATATGAACTAATGAAAACCAGATATAAAAGGCTTTAGCAACTGTTTTGGAGCTTTAATTGTCAAGTGGATGTAAATTCTGAGCACCACTAAGTAAAGGAAAGGACAGTAATGAAGAAATTGGGATCACTTTGCGATAATTGGTTTAATTAAAGAGTCACGTGAACAATGATGGCCTGGATGAAGCCATTCGAATAGGAAGGGGGAAATGTTTTGTCTAAGGTAGGAGAAGAACTTGGAAGAAAAAGAGTGCACCATTTTGTTTACTCATCTTTGCCACCGTTTGAGAGACAATGGTTATTAGCATGTCATAGCTGTTCATACAAAGTTCACTATGGTCAGAGAAATCCACAAGGAAATTTACAATTTAAAAAAAATAACAAAATATTAAAAAAACAAAGTATTTCGAGATTTCTATTGTTTGCTTATGGTACTGATGTGATCAATTCGTGGGTCACTGTGTGATTAGTCTTGTGATGAGTAAAGGGGAACGATAAAGAAAGCTTTAATTATAGTGCATAGGTTGTTCCTGGATGTTAAAAAAAAGTACTTTTATTGTACTAAAATAGTCATGTCTATAAGAACTGATTCAGGTAAAGGAGACCAGTGGATGTTAAAACCATGAGGTGAAAGGTTTTTAGGGAATAGGATACCAAAGTATCATCCAACAGACTATTTATTAAATAAAAAGGTACAATTTTATGTTGAAAATATCTATAGATCAGAGCCTCAAATAGTAATCAAATTTAGCATCATAACTGATAATGTTTCTTGATATGGTACAATAATGAGTATAAAACATCATTTATGTAATACTTATGCCAATGTACTTAAGCCAGATTTAGTCATGAAGAAGCAAGAAGACAAATCCAGAATTTAGAACACTCTACAAACAATTGGCCTGGATTCTGGCACAAAACCCAAAACCAAAAAACAAAGCAAAACAAAAACCCCACAATATCATAAAAAACAAAATAGAACAAAAATTCCAAAAACTAAAAGGAGAAGACACTGTTCTCACTTGAAAGGAATAACGACAAAGGCAATGATTGATTCTTCTTAGAGGAAAAAAAAAAAGAGATGATAAAATAGTTCTTTTGGGGAAAATGGAAAAGTATAGACTATTTTGTGTAGTAGTGCATGGATATTGACTTTTCTAGTGTAATAATGCTATTGTGGTAATGTAGGTGATTGTCTTATTCTTAGGATTTGTACGCTGAAGTAGGACTTAAATGTCATGATGTCTGCAACTTTCCATCAAATGGTTCACACCAGAAAAAAAAAAAAAGGACAGATAAAACAAATGTGGCAAAATGTGCACGGTTTGATTAATATATCTGAATGGTATGTAAGTTAATTATATTAACATTTCAAATTTATCTTCAAAATAAAAAATTGGAAAGTTGGCATGACATATGGCTTTTTAGTCAGAAATAAGTATATTTGGGGCCTGTTGAATAGGTACACACTAAGAAGAAATCTAAATTCCCTCCCCCCCCCAGTATTATTAAACTCTGCTATTTGAACAGTTGTATGCAGATAAATTAGCTAAATCAAAGTGGCAATTATTTTCTGAGAAGTCACAACCCAAATTTCTCATGAAATAAGACTCAATGACATCAATTGTTTTTGCCTAAAAATTACATTTAGCTTTCTTAAGTTATATAGATGAAAAAATATTAAAGACATTAACCATTGTATATCTGTAATTTAGATCAAGAAAATTTTATCTTTGCACATTTTAAAGAAAGCTGAAATAAAAAGAAACCCTCATTCTTAAGAAGACATATTCACATGCATTTTCTTAAAGAAGCATTTAAACAGACTTAGAATGAATAAATGAGTCATTCATTTATTTTGTTCACATTTATTTGATGCATTCTGTTTACTAATTTGATTTCCCTTATTGTTGCAAATAGATACATTTAGATGTTTGTCAAAAATCATGCATAAAAATGATGCTAAGGGCATGTAACCCCCTCCTCTTTCATGGCAAGTCTTTTCAATGTAACTCCTTAGTACATTTTTAAATTTTTGTGCTTGCACACCCACCTTGTGAAACAGTATTCATGAACAGAGAATTGCAAATACCCATTAAGCTGTTTCTGAAAATAGTGCAGTGCCTAAGCGTGGAAGTGGCTTTTAATATGAATCTGATTATATGAACTTTGTGCTTTGTTAACTTAGCTCATTATCATGTGTGATCTTGGAGAACCTTAGGAATGTAAGGATGGTGTAACGTCAGGAAATGGATTAAATACCTCCTGCCCGGCTAGTGTCCTGGTCTAGGTACAATCATGTCTCACCTCCCATATTGCTATTACTTCCTAACTGGGTTCCCTTCATCCCTCCTGCACTTTCAATCCTTTTCCACTGTAATGATTCTGTCAGGATCTGCAAGGTAGACCATCTGAGTCCTGGTTAGCTCCCTGACTTGGTATCCTACCACTCTCTTCCTTTCTCATTCTTCTTCAGTCACTCTGGCCCACCTTGTTGCTTTCTGAACATGCTGGAACACTTTTGCCTCAGGACTTTTGCATTTCCCATTTTCTCTGCGTGGAACATTCTTCTCCAAGACATCCCCATGGCTCATCCTCTTACTTTCTTTTCTGACCATTATTCAAATGTCAGTTTTCTTCATGCTGCTGTTATGGGTTGAATGGTGTCCTCTGGGGGAGGGGGGAATGTGGATGTCCTAATACCCAGTACCTTAGAAGGTGATCTGATTTGGAAATAGGATCATTACAGATGGAATTAGTTGAGGTGAGGTCATACCGGAGTAGATTCAGCACCTAACCCAATACGACTGCTGTCCTTATAGGAGACCATGTGAACACAGAGAAACACAGAGAGAACAGCATATGACCATAAAGGCGCATCTGGAGATATGCAGGTGCAAGCCAAGGACTGCCAAAGATGGCCGCCAACCCACCAGAAGCTAAGAGGAGGCAAGGAAAGTTTCCCTCACAGGTTTCAGAAGGAACATGACCCTGCTGACACCTTGATTTCAGACTTCTAATCTCCAGAACTGGGAGACAATCATTTTCTGTTGTTTTAAGCCATCTGGTTTGTGGCGTTTTGTTACAGCAGCCCTAGGAAACGAATAGAGCTGCCCTATCTGAAATTGCAATTCTTGGAATTTCCTGTCCCCTTAACTTGCTTTATTTTTGACCTTAGTACTTGACATTATCTAACTTACCATATTCTACTTATTTACTGTGTGTGTGTGTGTATATATATGTATATATATATACATACATATATATATATATATATATATATATATATATTTGCCTTGCTACCCACAAACCCTACCCCAAATGCCCACAACCATCTGGCTAGGAGATTTTCCTGTTTTCTTCATTGCTCTCTCCGTAGCACTTGATATAGTTCTTGATGTTATACAGATCATTAAAAAATATCTCTTGACCGAAGCAATGAAGATATGAATGAATGAGGGAATGAGCCAGGTAATTTGTTTCGTCTCCATGGGGAAGAGTAAGGGGTGTTTCAAAATGACATGAGTGTTTTGGAAAATTGTTCCACTTACTGCATAAAATATTGTAAGAGGAAAGAAACGTTTCCTCTTATAAAATATTACGCAGCAATTAAATGTAATTTTTGAAGCGTTTAAATGACATGAGAAAGTCTTACTGTTCTATGAAAAATGTAGTTTTCAAAATAGTTTCCACAATATAATCAGAGCTATAAAATAGACACTTCTGAATAAAGAACAGAGTAGAGGAAATATCCTAAATTTCTAAGGATGGATTTTTTACTTGATGACACTGTGATTATTTTGTTTTTATTTTATTATTCTGGAATTACAGTATGTTATGAAATTTAGGTAATTGTAATTGATGTTTAAATAATGCCTTTTTAAAAAAGATTTTATTTATTTAGACAGAGAGAGAGAGAGAGAGAATGGGGTGAGGGGCAGAGAGAGAGGAAGAGGGAAAGAGAGAGAGAGAGAAACAGACTCCCAGCTGAGTATGGAGCCTGGCATGGTGCTCCGAGCAGGGCTTGATATCAGGACCCTGAGATCATGACTTGAACTGAAATCAAAAGACCAACTGAGCCACCCAGGTACCTCTAAAAATGCTTTTATTTACCTCAATTAGCCTCATCGTTGCCCACAATTTTTTACAAAATCAGGAAGGAATCCAGGAGTGGTGTTCTGATAATTCCATGATAAACTTTCAAAACCATACCACAGAACTAAGCCACTAAAGTTGCCACTGCTTCGGCCACCTTCAGTAAGTTTAAAAACAGAAGCTTCTGATACACATGTTTGCTCAGAGCCTTGCTACTTTCACGCCTCCATTCCTTCAGCCAAAAGATACTGAAGTTAAAAGTTCCTCGTTGAATCATGGAACCATAATTCTATCCTTGTTAATTTGGGTTAAAATCTCCTGTATGTGACCTGACTGGCAGTACCCAAATTATATTCAGGTTCCTAACTGCAAGGGAGACTGGGAAATATTTTAAACTCTATTGCCTCTGTATATTAGAAGCTAATTGAAATGCATGGTGATTGACCATTAGATGAACAATAACTTCTCATAATGGAAACAATGTTTATTGTACTCTTGTTTCTAAAATATACCCAGGGGGAATATGATATCCAACATGTGGGGAATGGTGAAATAGAAAATAAGACATGGTTAGGAATTACTCTTAATTAAAATTTCTTTAGGTCTTTGGTTCATGATAAGTGGAGAATGTCTTCCCTGTCGTCAATATTGTGAAGGAGATCCAAATTGCTTTCGGAGAATATACAGGAGTAGAATTTAATGAAATCGAAGAACAAGTTCTTGTTGGCTACTTTCACTGGTTATGGCCAACTTTTTAGACTTTTAATTTTTCTGAATGCAAAATTTTTCCTTCCCCCTCATGAGGATGAAACTAAGCCAAATGTATACATTTGGTTGGATAGGGACTTAGTCATTAGAGAGGTTTTGTTTTGTTTGAAAAAGAGCTTTTAGGCTGTGATACAAGAGGAGTGAAGCCCTCAGACTAATAGAAATCAGGCTTATGATAAATTGATTTAGGCCTTCATTATAGACGGAGGGAAACCAGAAATGATCGTTGCAGATGGGGTGGATAGCCTTTCACTCTTCTATATTCTACTTCTTTCCCTACTACCTTACCTCCTCTGTCTTCAATTTTCTTTTGTCTTGACAATGTAACTAGTTGGTAGACTGGCCAAGAATAGGCCACCTTTACTATGTTCAAAGAAAGTATAACACTGGAATTTCATTTAATTCATTCCTGTTTTTGTAATCTTTTTTAGTTGAATGTTGATTAGGCCTCTCGAGCAGCCTATCAATCAGAAAAATCAAAAATACTGGCAATTTATGGCAAATAAATTTGACACTAAATATAAATTTCTTGTATGCATGAGTGAGTGGTGGGTTTATGATATGAAGGACTGCCTTTATTTTAAGAAGGTGCTCCATGAAATAAGGAAAGACCTCAAGGGTTAATAAGAAGTTTGAGCTTAATGATTCAGGGAGTGATAGGATCAGAGCAACAGTTGAGGAGAAAGAGAAAGGTGACTGACTGCAGCCTGAGTAACCAGTTACTCAGGGCTTCATTCCAAAAAACCACCATTCAGTGCCATGCTCTGAATTTCCCAGAGAATAGAGGGTGATGTAAAGAATAACAAACAAACTGATATCCTGAACCACTCTGTTCTCTGCCTGACACTCTCTTTATTCTTCTCTCCTGTTTTCACAGTTCTTCACTGCATTTAGATCATTTAGATCTATGATCCATGTTTATTTCTATTAACTTTTTTAGCTACTATGGCTTTCCTATGATTGCTGTTTTCATAATATAGTTTTTCTCTCTTTTGTTTCTAGAGCATTTGTAACTTTAAATCTAAAATGTGTTTCCTATATAGCAAATAGTTGGATCTTCATTTTTTTTATTGTCTGACAATCTTTCTTTTGATTGGATTAATTCATTTGCATTTAGCGTTATCGTTGATAAAATTGAATTTATGTTTACCATTTTACTTTTTTCTATGTCTTGTGTGTTTTTTGCTCCTCTGTTTCTACTTAACTGCTTTGCTTTGCATTAAGTATTTTGTTGTATAGTATTTTAATTCCTTTGATGATTTTTTTAAACCTATATTGCTTAGAGCTATTTTCTTAGTGGTTGCTCTAAGGCTTACCATATGTATCTTCACTCATCAGATTCTAGTTTAGATTTACAATGTAAGATATAGACATATTACTCCTATATAGTTCTATTTCCTCCTTTCACTTTTTGTGTTATGATTGTTATATATATATATATATGTAATACATATATATGTAATATATATAATAATTTAATATCTATTTAATAGCTATATATGTTAAAACCCTTTAAATGCATTGATATAATCATTTATATGTATAATTGCAAATCTTTTAGAGAAGCTGATAGAAGAAAGGAGAACAAGTATATACTTAGAGATTTCATTGCATTTACTTTGTTATTTACCATTTTTGGTTCTCCTCATTTTCCTGTGGATTCAAGTAGTCATCTGGTGTCATTTCCTTACTTTAATAATATTTCTTTCTACCCCCATTTTTGTGCCATTTTTGTCAAATATTATATTTCTATATTTATAGGTCCCACAAAAATTGTACGCATATTGTTTTATACAATTACTTTTCAAATCAATTAAGAAAAGCAAGGAGAAGATGCACATATACTGTCTTTTATCAATTACATAATTACCTTTATTAGCACTTTTAATTTTTCATGCAAATTTGAATTGCTATTTGGAATTGCTTGCTTTCAGACTGCAGTATTCGTTGTTTTTCTTTTAAGGAAGGGTTACTAGCAACAGATTCTCTCCATTTTTGTTTATCTGAGAAAGTCTTTATTTTGCCTTCTATTTTGAAAGACAGTTTTCTAGATATAAGGTCTCCAATTCATAGGTGTCTCCCTCCCCCCAAGCTTTTTGAATATATCATCCTACAGCCTTGTGGTCTCCATTGTTTCTGATAAGTTAGCTATTGGTAGTATTGGGTTTCTTTTGGAGGTAATGAAAGATTTTTTTCTTGCTGCTTTCAAGATTTTCACTTTGTCTTTGGACTTTGAAATATTTACCCTGATGTGTCTGGGTGTAGATCACAACCCAGATGTGTCTGGGTTTCTTCTTCTCTCTGTTTTTCAAATTGCATAATTTCTATTGATCTATCTTCAAATTCACTGATACTTTCTTCTGCCAGCTCCAATCTACTTTTGAATCCCTATAATGAATTTTTATTTCTGTGATTATAATTTTAAAATTCCAGAATTTCCATTTATTCCTTTTTTAATAATTTCTATCTTTTCATTAATACTCTCTATTTGATCAACATTGTCATCAGACTTCCATAACATCTTTAAACATGGTTTCCTTTAGTTTTTGAACTTATGTATGATTGCTTTGAAGTCTTTGTCAAGTCCACCTATTGGGCCTCTTCAGAGGTAGTTTCTATTGTTTGCTATTTCCTCCCTTTGTATAGGTCTTACTTTCCTGTTCTTTGTGTATCCTGTAATTGTTTTTGTTGAAAACTGGGCTTTTAAGATACTATATTGTAGTAACTGTGGATAATTACATCACCCTTCCCCTTCAGAGACTTGTTTTTATTTTTTATTTTCTTTTATTTATTGATTAAGATTAGGTTGGACTGTTTTGGTGAAGTCTATTTTCCCTGCAGTGCGCAGCCTCTGATGTCATTCCTCAGAAGGAACAATATTGGGCATGTGACCAATGTCTTTGGAATGACAGTGGTTTCCAAGGCTCTCTTTGACTGTCTTTCTCTGACCTCTCTGATAAGCTGTCTGCCTCTGTTGATATCATACCTGGCTGTTGGCTTCCACTAGTTGTCTGACGGTGATGACAGTGATAATTGTTGAATGCACGCCCATTCTTTTTCCTCTGCATAGACCAGGACTCACAGTGTCTTACAATTGTTTCTGGCACTAGGACCGATAGGGAAGCTTTTATTTATGAGCCTTTATTTCATGGTATATTTATTTATTTTTAAAACTTATTAACTGTTCTTCTGGAAGTTGAAGATTCAATGAGGGGAGAATTTCCATATAAACTGAGGCAATTTTGCTCTCCACTACAGAAAGCTTTTTAAGTATATATATTAGAAACTCTACTGGCTATACCTGGTCTTTAGAGGAGCACATTTTACTCATAGAAGTGCAATTTGATAACAGCTAAGGAAATATCATTTTAACTCTAAGTTACTATAAGTACCACTTGGTCTGCTGAAGAAGTACCCTCTGGAGAAAAATTTGCCGTTTTACCTGTACTAAATACTTAATGTTTTTAAAAGGTATACTGTGCATTCATTCAAGATTAATTTAAAGTAATGATTGCAATGCACCCAGTCCTCTCTCTGTGTGATAGAGTTTGAAGTTTGTCTTTTTTTCCCTCAAGAATGTTTTATTGTCCTACATAATTACCAGGTTTTTTTTTTTTTTTTTTTTTTTTTTTTTTTTGCTGAACTTTTTCTGTTACAGGTGGAAAATAATACTTTGGATGTTTTAGGTTCTCCTGCTTCAAGATTATAGATGAGTAAACCCTACGCATATGGCATATTACATGCATTTAATGTGTTCCTCAGAGTACACATAGTTATTTTATTCTGACAGATACCCTGTTTATTATTGTTATTATTATTATTAGTAACAGCCTTGAAAATACTCTTGCTCTTTGTTGAGCATTAAATAGACTAGTTTGAGTGTGCTAGTAGAAGTTCTATCAAAAAAAAAAAAAGGAAAAAGTGGCCATTTTCTGCAAAACATTTTAATTATCAGAAGAATGTTTACTTTTCAAGGAGGAAGACATATGTTATTAAAAATTATGAAATGACAAAAAATTATCAAATTACTGAAATTTGACTTTTAGCTATGTATAGTAAATAGTCTGAGGGGCATTAGGATATATTCTGGAGAAAGCATACTATGGAACCATCTATGTCAAAATAGCATTGATAATTTGTTTAAAATGTAGCAAAGACCTCTGGGGTCTGTTGGTGAGATTTTGCTGTTCTTTACAAAAAAAGCCTTTTTTCCTGTTTAGGTAGGAATACTCACAACTGTAAAAACATACTAAATCCTTCCCTTTTTTAGTGGTAATGAAAACAAACAAGACCATTATGATAAATTAAATAATGAAGAGAAACCTTTTTATTTTCAGAAAAACTAATGTAGTTGAATAAGAACCAACAAAATAAATTATTTCCTCACAGAGACCTGTTTTTCTTTCTTATTGTACTAAACACTTCCACAATCTGTCCATTGCCTATGTTAGGATTCTAAAAATCATTCTCATTTTTCTCTTACTCCCCACATGTATTTAATCAGTTATTAAAGCTGTCAGTTCTATATTTTTAATACTCTCAAATCTGTATCTTCTTTCTCTACTGTCGCTGTGTTGGCTCAGGCATTACTGTCTCTCACCTAGCCTATCATAATGGTCCCTTCCTGATCTCCCTGCTTCCGGATTCTCCACATGAATCATTGGCTGGAGGGACATTTATAAATCATCCATATCATTTTCTGGCATTAGAGCAGTCCATGGTTCCCTGCTACCTTCATGATTAACACATACTTCCTCAGCATGCAAGACCCACCATGACCCAGACTTAACCTTTCATTCTAGTTTCATCATAGGCCCCTTCTCCCCTTTCTATGCATCATTCTTCAGTCTATGAATCATTTCCAGCTTTCTGATTTCACCATGTTTTTTTCTTTTCTTCTCTTCCTCTTCCTGTCTGCCTTTCTTCTTTCTTCCCTCTCTCTGTCTCTTTCTCTCTCTTTTCTTCCTCCTTTGTGAAAGTTGTATCTTCTCTGACAATAATGGTCCTTGCTTTCAATCTTCATCTGCCCAGTTCCTAGACTGACCCTTATCATGCAGCTATCCCACCAGCTTTCACTAAACTATTTTACTATCCATACCCAAAGTGGTATTTCTGAAACATTAATATCACTCCCCAAAGTTATGGGATGTACTTCTAAATTACAGTAGCCCTCTGTGAATTTACCATTTTTGAAGGTTTAATATCTATTGCTACTGCTGGTCTTGTCTGTTTCAAACACATGACTCTGAACTTCTTTAGGGCTAGGATTATGTTTTGCAAATGTTACCATCAGTCGTTCTAATTCAATACCTGAAACATAGTTGGGACACAATACATGTTTAATAAGTATGACACTTTTTTAAAGAAGATTTTATTTATTTATTTGACAGAAAGAGAGCACAAGCAGAGGGAGAGGGAGAAGCAGGCTCTCTGCTGCGCAGGCAGTCTGGTGTGGGGTTGGATCCTAGGACCCCAGGGTCATGACCTGAGCCAAAGGCAGATGCTTAACAAACTGAGCTGCCCAGGAGCCCCAAGCATGATACTTTTTAATATATTTTACTGTTATGGGGGGAAAAAAAAGCTAACTCTTTCAGAAGTAATCACAAGTTGTTGAAGAAATCACAAAATAAAATATCAATAAATATGAGCATATAAAAATTAATAATCCTTGACATAATTCCCTTATAAAGAAAACACATACACACACAGGTGTGGAAAACATGGCTGAAATAAAAGCAACAAATACTTATGGATATTTGAATGTGCTAGAAGAAGTTCTAGCTAAAAAAAAAAAGAGTAGTCATTTTCTGCAAAACATTTTAATTTTCAAAAGAATGTTTACTTTTCAAGGAGGAAAACATATTTTATTAAAAAAATTATGAAATGACAAAAATTATCAAATTACTGAAATTTGACTTTTAGCTATGTGTGGTAAGTAGTCTGTAGACTATTCTCGTAGATAGAGAGCTCTGATGGGTCAACTTCAACGACTTTGGAGGTATCAAAGTTCTCCATTTTTTCTGGTGGAATAGTAACCATTGCTCTTAGTCTTAAGTATTCATGCGAGCTTTTTGTGTTTGTTTTCATTTGTTCTTTCAGTGGAAAGTTTGGAGAGATTCAAGAGAGACAGAAACCACATGCAATTTTAAAATAGCAGGAGCTGATATTGCTTTCTTCTTTTTGTTTAATTGTCCCCGTGGGTCTATGTGTAATCCAAGAACATGACATTTGCTAGATTATAGCATAGTCAATGCTTTTCTTCTCCAGTGAAACTGTGAGCTCATTGAGAGAATATGTTTCATTAATCTCTTTATCTTTTGTGTCTGGCCCAGAGACTGGGGTTTTACAAGCTATTCCAAGGTGTTTTGAGTGAATGCATGGGATTTCTAGTTTGCCTAAAATGATGTGATGATTTACTGTCTGCTTACAAACTTTGATTATGGAAAAAAAAGACAATGCACACAGCCACTTGTTCTGTTTTGTCTGTTTCAGATGATTAAGCCCTAAAGAAAAAGGATAGGGATGGGTCAGCACTTTACATATAGCAGGCCACCTATAACTCCCCCTAAACAGGATTGTCTTGTGTTTCTTTTTAAAGATTTATTTATTTATTTATTTATTTGAGAGAGAGAGAGAGAGACAGAGATGGTGAGAGAGAGCATGAGCAGGGAGGAGAGGGAGAAGTAGACCTCTCTGAACAGGGAGCCCAATGTGGGGCATGATCCCAGGACCCTGGGATCATGACTTGAGCCAAAGGCAGACGCTTAACCTGCTGAGCCATCCAGGTGCCACCAAGACTGTCTTGTTAAATGATATGTATTCATTTAAAAAAGTGAGCCACAAATCACTTTTTGCATATTAAATTTCCACTAAACATCCACATTACCGTATATAATCAAAATTCTATCATAATTTATATCAAATTAAAAATTGTTAGCCCCTAAATGCTTCTTCTTCAAGTTGATCTACTTACGAGACTTTGGCTCTTAGGTTGACATTTAGATTGTGTTGTAGTGAAAATTGTATCATGGAAAGAGTTTTATTAGGTTGTTGAAACATTTAGAGATATTTCCACAGGATTTGAATACTTTGAAAGATAAAAGACAATGTTTCAAATGGAGTAATCTCCATAGGATTTCCAATGAATCCATGGAGATTATCATGTTGAGATATCTGCTACAAAAAGGTAGTTCCATCAGTGTGTCACCTGCTATCTCCTAAGCATGTGAGAAACATAATCCTGTGATTGATTAGTAGCTGTGCTCTGGGTTGAATTGTGCTCCCCTACCCCCAAAAGATATGTTGGAATACTAACATGCAGCACCTCTTCATGTGACCTTATTGGGATAGGGTCTTACCAGAGGTAACCAAGTCAGTATGAGATTATTAGGGTGGGCTCTAGTCCAATATGACTAGTATACTTCAGAAAGGACAAATTGGGACAGATATGTGCACAGAAAAATGTCATGTGAAGATGAAGACAGAGAATGGGGTGATGCATCTGTAAGCCAAGCAATACCAAAGACTGCAAGCAAACCACCAGAAAAATGGAGAGAGGCAAGGAACAGATTCTGTTTCACAGCCCTCAGAAGGCATCAACCTGACAACACCCTGATCTTGGGTTTCTAGCTTCCATAACGGAGACAATACATTTCTATTGTTTAAGACATAGTTGGTAATACTTAGTTACGGCAGCCCTTGGAAATGAATAAGAACTTAGTACCAAGTAATGAATGGCACATATCATTTGTTCATAGATGGAGTCTGCATTAGTTCAGGACCTCTGAGAAACACATGTCCAGAAAGGATTAAATATGCAAGATGTTTTAGTAGGAGAAATACCTGTAAGAAAAGAGGGAAGGAGCTAGGTAAACTGGAACAGCTGGGTAAGGCTAAGAGAGCCCTCTGATCACCATGTAAGTTTGATACTGAGTGAAAAGAAGATGGAAAGATGATGGACAGACATATCCTAGATTACCTCGCAGCTCAGCAAAGCCACTGTGGTGTCTTTGAGTCAAAGTCAGCTCTCAGAGATATGTTGGGTTTTCCAGGAACATTTAGCCTCAGTATTCCTATCGTATTCTTCTACTAATTGTGAGCAGCTGAGAGAGGCATGTGCTCAGCTTAAATGAGGTGATGGACTTCCAAATGCAGTTGGGGGTCATTGGATAATGCCACTGCCTGGAGGGGGAAGTCTGGGAGGCACATTCAGAGATGTTGTTCAAGTGACTCAAAAACAGATACAGAATTCAATCCTTGAAAGAAAATCAAATGTAAATATCTGTATAAGAATAGAAAAAATCCAGCCACCTAGAATATAGTTTAGGGTAGACTAAGTAGTGAAAATGAATCAACCTTGCCACATAAAGGCTCAGCACAAAAGAAACATTTATTGCCCACAAGGCCGTTTAGTGATAAGAAATGTGGGAGAATGAGTGAAGAGATTGCTCTCCTCTGCTCCACATATAATGAGAAACACAAGTAACAATAACCCTACAATCCTAAGTATGTGGCTTCCAAATTTTCCCTAGGGTAGGGGTTGACGTCACCAGCCCAGCAAGCTGGAAGAGGAAAAATATGGAGACAAGTGTATATGGGAGATTTTTATGGCCAAGGCCTTGAAATGGTACATGTTTATTCCACTCGCTTTCAATTGGCTAAAACTCAGTCACTTGATTCAACCCAATTGCAAAGTAGATTGGCAAATATACTTGAGCTATGTGCCCAGGAAAAGAGGCGAATGGATCCTGGTGTACGTCCAGCCATCTTGGATGGATGGATCGATCATTTCCAGCGTACTTGGAAATGATCGAGTTTCCTAGTATGTATACATCCAAGGATGTATTTTGGCATCAAGTACAAAGAATTCTAAAGGATTATCTGCAGTTCTCAGTTTTTATCCAGATATTTGACATTATGCAAGTACAGAAGATAGTCATTCGTTAATGCTTCTAGGATTAAAGGGTATCTACAATATTGGGATGCACACTACTATAACGTGAAGTAAATAAATTAAGCATACACTAAAGGGATTATTACAATTTCATGTTTCATAATTGAATAATTTCCCTCCAGTTTTTACAAACAAAAAATGCAATTAAGTGTTCTAGAAATAGACTTACAGATGGTCCAAATGAAAATGTATGGAGGTGGAAAATTCCGACATGTTGAATCAGTCCTATAAATAAATTCCTCTTCAGTTTTGTTTTACAGGTTTCTAAGAGTGTATTTTCAGGCTCATCTTTTTTTGGATTATCTGTATTCTGGGTGTGTATGCATTCATAGGCTTATAATAAGAAAGTTATAGGAAACTAAAGGAGTACAAGTTATATTTTTAGTAGCAAAACAGTAAAACAGTAATTAGAAATAAATAAGGACTAACCATCAGTGATATTAGTCTTTGTAGAAGAGCAAAATTTACTAAATCTAGATATGTATCAGAGTTCACAATGTGACTTGCTATCTACTTCTCCCGAGTTCCCACCATGTTCAGTGATCATTCTGCCACCAGTAATCAGCCCCACCTTTCCCCAGAGTGCACTAAACCCAGGCTGAAATAAAGCCTAACAATTATTGGTGCAACCCATGTTATCAGGCAGATCTAGATTGGACGGCCAATTGTACTACTAATTAGATGTATGCCCTTGGAAAATTGACAAGTTCCTAAAACTCGCTAAACCTCAATTTCTTTATGTATAAAATGGTAATGATGGTGTCTCCTCATATATTTGCTGTAGGGAATACATGAGATAATCTTTGCACAGCGGTTATCACACACCTGACATATGATTAACGTTCCATCATGTTATAAGTTATCATTGTTATTTACACACACACACACACACACACACACACACACACACACCCTTTACTCCACTAGTTGGTCATGTCCAGAAAGGAGTTCTTAGTTTAGGCTGAAATGTTTGAAAATTTACGTGACCACTTAGTGTTTCATCTACATTATCAAATGCAGATCCCTAAATAACTATAAGAGGCTGATCCCCCTGTTTAGTTTGGGGGGGGGTGCTTAGATTTCACATGGGGCCTCCTAGATTTTTGAAACCAGCTTGTTCCCTACTCTCCAACTTCATTTTTGTCAAACTGTTTCTGGAGGTTGGGCTGAGTCTGTGCTCCTTTCCTCCTGGCTTTAACAATGGTCCCAATAATGCACCTTATTGCTTCTTGGTCAGCCAAATTTGCATCTCAGTGAGGGCTGCCAATGGACTGCATTTACTAAACCCCAACTTTTGAAACTGCTCTTTGATTTTGTTTTATTTTTCCTTTTTTGAAAGATTTAATTAATTTATTTGAGAGAGAGAGAGAGAGAGATAATGAGAGAGCACAAGTCCGGAGGAGAGGGAGAAGCAGATTCCCCACTGAGTAGGGAGTCCGATGCAGGACTCGATCCCAGGACCCTGGGATCATGACCTGAGCTGAAGGCAGATGCTTAACCGACTGAGCCACCCAGGTGCCCCTGCTCTTTGATTTTAGATCCTCCTCTGGCTTGCTTGCTCTGTCCTTAGTGTGTGCTGTCATCACCTGAGTGCCTTCTACACAACTTAGACTTCCTTTACTTTTTCATGAAAGACATGACAGTTTCAAAGTCAATTATTTATATCTGTTATAAGTGATATTATTTTATTCTCATGATCATTATTTTTTCTGAGGTAATTTTTATGTATTGTTTTTAAAATCTGTATACCAGATTTAGTAATGTCTCATGTGTAAGAGTAAATTCATAGGATAAATGATGACAAATTCATACATTTTTTACTCTGTTTCAATGGTTATAGTAAATACTGAGATTATATTCTAATTTTGATATCATTTTTGATGAAATTTTGAGTTGGAAAAACTAAAATGACACGAAATTTTCCATTGAAGGTTTTCCCCCCAAAATGTAATCCATATATATATATATAATTTATTTTATTTTAATTTATTTTAACACCACTTCATTTTGAAACTACTCACATTTTAATACGAGGGAAATAATGCTGCCCATCCAAATATTTTTTTTTGTATCACATGAGTATTAGTTTTTTCATCTGATGATTCATTTTCTCATTTCACTACCCTATGCCAAGATATTATATTAGGCGTTGGTTTTTCAAGAAAGAATAACAGAAATTGTCCATATTTTCAAAGAGCATACACTCTTGCAGCCCATGAAGCTAAACTAGTTATCTTTAAGTGGTACCTACTTCATTTGTGAGATCATTCATTACTTCATTGAGTAATTATTGAGCATCTATCTATGCTATATACACTATTTCCTGGATTGGTGGAATACAACAGCCAATAAGAAAATCAATTATTACCATTTTTTAAACCCACCCTAGACAAAACCCAATTGTTCCCCTATATGTGGTGGAATTCACAATATACATCAGCTCTTACAGAGATAGGGCATTAGAAAACTGGGAGCAGGGTGGTTGTTCCACTGATTTTTCCACTACAAGGTACTCTATGACTCTCCTTCCTCCCTATCATCACCATTCTCCTATTTCATGGGAAATAGGATGAAAAGGCAAAATCAGGTTCTATTCAAAACTCAGTTCCTCTCTGGCCATTTTGGTATAGTGAAGTAACGAACTCAGAGAAGGAAATTCCTGCTGCTTCTTCTCCTGGAAATGCTATCATAGCACAGCAAAAACTTAAATGGAAGTCCTGCCAGTGTCTAGAAAAGCACCTCATCTCCTGGATTGTCGTTACGAACATATGAGGTGACAACAACCTCTTTTTGAACTGCTTCCTAAGTATTAAGAAAATAAAAAATTTCGAAATGTCCCTGATTATTATGTAATCCTAGTTGACTCATTATACTTAAGTAAGTGGGAACACAAATCTCTGAGATCATAACTAATCTCAAAGATTATAACATTAATCTCAATTCATATAAGAATTGTTTAGGGTGTCAACAAATTAGGACCTAGATGCTCCTAAAATGGGCTTTGTTTTAAAAGGTTCAGTGCAGAATCATGCAGACAGGGAATCCTGTATTGTTAGAACTTAATAATGATGTCAAGAACTAGGAGACACAGCTCCAACTCTTTAAAAACTTTTCTTCACAACTGGAAACATTTGTCCGTATAACTCCAACTCTATGAAAATTTATATTTTAGCTAACAAATACTTAGATTCTCAACTTATCACATTAATTTTCTATAAAATTGGAGATAAAAATGGAGATAAACAGCAAAATTCTGACATTTGCTGATTTTTGAGGGGGAGGGGTGAATTTCACCCTTGGAAAAATAAGTTCTATTTTAAAGAAATTTGACCATTAGTGATATCACGTTAGATCCTGACATAAGAATGCTATGTTATTTTATCAACTCTGGTCTCACTACAAGTTAAGGATGTTCTTTTTTATACTAGTAATAAGATTATTGTGTATATATTTGACTGCAAATAAATAGAAGTGCCGCTGATCCAATGATGTAAGTGATATAGACCTTCCCTTACACTGTTTCCTTCCACCTCTATCTCTCTTTCTTACTCTCTTCCTTCCTTTTCCTTCCTTCTTCCCTCCCTCCCTCCCTCTTTCTTTCTTTCTTTCTTTCTTTCTTTCTTTCTTTCTTCTTTCTTTCTTTCTTTCTTTCTTTTCTTCTTTCTTTCTTTCTTTCTTTCTTTCTTTCTTTCTTTCTTTCTTTCTCCTTCCTTCCTTCCTTCCTTCCTTTTCCTTCCTTCCTTCCTTCCTTCCTTCCTTTCTTTTTTTCTTTTCTTTTCTTTTCTTTTCTTTTCTTTTCTTTTCTTTCTTCTTTCTTTCTTTCTTGGAAGCGGCAGACAACTATTCTCACACATTATAATTTTTCTCTAATAATTCATATTTATTGAAAAGATAAGATTAAATAAGGATGACTTTTTGGTTCATCCTTATTAATTTGTAAGTTAGAACTCATTGAAACTCATTGTTAGATCAGAAAGCTGGACCTCATCACTGACACAGATTTGAAGAGAGAGTGACATTACATCTCTGTTAAAAATTTCATCTCTTTTTTTTTTTTAAAGATTTTTTATTTATTTATTTCACAGAGATAGAGACAGCCAGCGAGAGAGGGAACACAAGCAGGGGGAGTGGGAGAGGAAGAAGTAGTCTCATAGCAGAGGAGCCTGATGTGAGGCTCCGATCCCATAACGCCGGGATCACGCCCTGAGCCGAAGGCAGACGCTTAACCGCTGTGCCACCCAGGCGCCCCCAAAATTTCATCTCTTACGCTGTGTTTCTACCATAGGAAGTAGAGATTTCAGCTTGAAGTATGTGAAGAAGAGAGGAAAGGAATAATTCAGATTAAGCCCTAAAGAAAGGTTGAGTGTGGCCGAAAAATGGTCCCATTAGCTTCTGCATAGGCTGCTCCCTAGACTACACGTACACTAGAGCATTTTTTGACTCCTTGTCTTTGTGAATCCTTTTCTTTAAATTAGAATGAACAGCTACTGCTGTTTTTAAGACTTTTTAAAGAGAAATTACAAAAAGTAGCATTTTTCTTTTTATCACTGCTTAAAGAGTAACAAATGGAAGACAACAAAACTCTTTAAGGCAGTGACTTAAATTAACTCTGCTGGACAGACCTTAGTGATATTCAGAAAAATAGACAAGGAAAGTGATGACGTTTCTCTTTAAATTCAGCAGGATAAAACCTCAAAACACTCTACATTCATAATATGTTTCTCTGGAAACACTAATCCCAAGAAAAGCACTTCTTCCCTGGGCTATTAATTTTCCAATTATAAAATGAGTTAAGAAAGAGAAAATTATACATGTACATACATATATGCGTAATTATGTATATGCCATATAGACGTGTACAGTAGCCCTCCCCTTATCTATGAGGGATAATTTCCAAGATCCACACTGGATATCTAAGCTACAGATAGTACTGAGCCCTATATATACTATGCTTTTTCTTATACATACATACATACCTATGATAAAGTTTCATTTATAAATTAGGTACAGTAAGAGATTAACAACAATAACTAATAATAAAATAGAATAATTATAACAATATACTGTAATAAAAGTTATGTGAATGAAGTCTCTCTCTCTTTTTCTCTCTCAAAATATCTTATTGTACTGTGCTAACCCTTCTTGTGATGATGCGAGATGATAAAATGCCTCTGTGATGAGAGGAAGTGAGGCGAACGACATAGGAATTGTGATGCTGTCTCAGGCGACAAGTGACCGTCTCACTATACATCAGAAGGAGGGTCCTCTGTTTTCCAGTCTGGTGACTGACCTCAGGTATCTGAAGCCACAGCAAGTGAAACCGTAGATAAGGAGTGACTATATATACATATATTACACAGTCTTACAAGTACATACGTCAATACATTCTTGGGTTTGTCATGATTTTCTTTGTGTTTCACTCTGGTTCAACACTGAAATTGTAGCAGCAGCAGTAGCACAGAGATGATCGTTAAATCATCCAATGTACTCCCTTGCTGAAGAGAAATTGGTCTCTACAGAGTATTTTCCAATCTTTTGCCACTTCATGGTTAAATCACTCAGCCACAAGGACTTCCCGGATTTCCTTTGAAAGAGTGTTCCATAGGCTGACATGTTTATGTACAGAGATTTCCAAGATTTTTAACCCAAGTTTTCTTTAACTCAATTTTATGTTGCTGTTTCGAGTCCTGCCTTATTTCTACTGCCTTAAAATCATTTTTTAAGATGATCATTACCTTCGTATCTATCAGGAGAGACTGTAATTATCAGAGCATCCTAGCACATCAAATTCTGCTTGTTATATCTACCAAGTTGTTTGCATGGTTTCACTTTAAAACACCCTGCTTGCTGGTTAGTCTCTGTGATTTGGGTAAACTATTCTCATTTCTACAAACAATTATTAGTCAAATAATTTGTTCTTGTTACAACTTAAAAACAAATCTTATTTTGGAAATCTTTCAGCTCCTAATGTTCAGAAATCCCCATGTAGTTCAGTGGTTCTGGGTTCCTAAGGGTGGGAGTCAACTCTTATCCAGGTCTCTATCCCTTACCATATGTAGCAAGTGTGGAAAAGAGGTACTTTAGGAAACAGTTATTGAATTAAATCAAAACCTTGTCTTCTTGGGTTGAGCTTCTATTGAAAATACAACACTTGCAGTCAGAATTTCAATGATCAATGTTCATTCCTGAAAAACTGGCCCATCTGTTATATTCTAGTTAGATTGTCTCCCATATCAGGTATGATTTCATGGCTTGCTGTATAGGATATTACCTTAATAATTTATGTTTATGTTCACTATTTCAGCATTCTTTTTTTCCTACATCAATGCACATTGGAAGGTTTTGATGCAGTCTTTAGCAGTGCGCATCAAAAGGGGAGTCAAGAATAAAACTGTGGGTCATAGGAAACTATAATAAAAGCCTACTGGGAAATGGAAAGAACCAGTACTGTCATATGGGTTAGCTTTCTAGCTTTTTCTTCTTTTCAATCAATAAGTGACAAATTATGTTAGGATTATGTATTTAGTTGAACTAAATATTATACTTAAGGTTTCATGTAAAATGGGATGGGGCTATACAATTTTCAGAAAATATCTCTGTTTAAGATTGAAATGTATTCCCCCACTGCATTAGCTGAGGTTGTTAGAGTTTTGTTTTTTTTTTTTAATAGGGTGATTTTCTTCCCTGTTCTGGGAGAAGTCTTCAACATCTATCTGGGCATAGTTACAAGTTCTTTGTGGATACTGACACAGGCTATTGTTACTATTAGGGCCATCAATATACTTAATAATAAATTTTGATTACAACTTTATTGTATCATTTGGGTAAATCTCTGGCTTGTAGGCTCACAAAACTTACAAGATCATAGACAATAGCTTTCATAAAGTCCTTGTAGCTACTGACATGACACTACACTATGAGCGTCCACGGTAGCACTAAATAATAAATGTGCAAGGGACTCTTCTGCAGCCTTCTCTTTATTTGCTGTTTTAGATTCTCCATGATTCTGATGCAAGACCAGACCCTTTTAACAGTTTTCAAGAAATATTTTTTCACCAAGCATTTTTTGATTTTTGTAGTCTTAACCAAAAATGCGTGAGGTTGCTGGAGGGACAAAATAATGCTGTACACAGAATTCCACTAACAGATTTTCACTTAACATTATTTGTTTTTGGCCATGCCAAGGGTTTTCTGTTCCTCAAATAACATCAAGTCTCAGCTATTTTTCTTTTCTTTTTTTTTTTTTTTTTTTAGTTTTTNCAGCCAGGGAGAGAGGGAACACAAGCAGGGGGAGTGGGAGAGGAAGAAGCAGGCTCATAGCAGAGGAGCCCGATGTGGGGCTCGATCCCACAACGCCGGGATCACGCCCTGAGCCGAAGGCAGACGCTTAACCGCTGTGCCACCCAGGCGCCCCTCAGCTATTTTTCTTGCAAGTTTTCTTCAGGATTTCAAATTCCTCTTCGGTCTATCACACCGGGCAACGTTTTGATTATTCTACCATTTGAGTGAGCCCTTGGGATGGTACCCTTCCACCATAAGTATTTAACTTGGTGTTTTTCCCCAAGAAATTATTCCCAGAAAAGAATTCATTGGATTTTATCTTTTCAATATCACTAAACATAAAATAAGTAAAACCTGAGATAAGAGTGAAATTCAATTTAACAAGGCTTTGATACAATACCATGCAAAGCACTGAAAGAAATTAGGATTAAAGGAGAAGGATTCTTTACTGTTATCTGTTAATGCATAAAAAATGACCCCCAAACTTAGTGGCTTAAGAAAACTTTTATTACCTCTGAGTTTCTGTGGATCAGGAATCCAGGCATGGGGTAGTTGGGTCCTCCCATTCAGGGTTTCCAACAAAGCTATGATCAAGGTGTTGGCTGAGTTTGCAGTTATCTGAAGGTTCAACTAAGGCAGGATATGCTTCCTTGTGAGCTGTTGGACTGAAGGCCTTAGTCCTCCTGCTGATCATTGGCCAAAGGCTATTCTCTCCTCTATTCATTGTTAAGTGAACCTTCCCATAGGGCAGCTCACAATATGGCAACTGACTGCATCAGAGTGAGCAAGACAAAGACAGAGATGGCCATTAGGAAGTCACAGCCTTTTATAACCTAATCTTGAAATTGACATCCCACATTTTTGCCATATTCCATTCTTTAGAAGCTAGTCCCTAGATTCAGCCCACACTGTAAAGGAAGAAATTACACAAGAGTAAGAGTATCAGGATGCAGGAGCTATTGTGTGCCATCTTAGAAGACTGTCTACCAGAATCAAGAAAATAGCAGCCAAAAACCTGATATAAAATATAAATCAGTATTTATAACAATTAATGAGTTTAATTCATCATCTTCTTTTTAGTATTTAGTTCCTACTGAATATTGAATATTGCTGTTGCAATATGGATGCCGAAGTCACCACTGCTTCCCCATAATATGGACCAAGGTTCTCATTCCTCCATCTGCTGGGAGAGTTAGCTGACACTTCTCAACCGTGTCCTTAGAAATCAGCTTCAGTTGAAGACAGCTGCATTGCCAAAGGCCACTCCCTTCTTGAAGATAACTTACACCGAATGACTAATCAATGCTGCATTATTATTATTTCTTTTTTTTTCAGAGAGAAAGTCGGGGTGAGGGGAAGCAGAGGGAGGGGGAGAGAAAAAATATGAAGGAGGCTCCACACCCAGTGCAGAGCCAATGGCAGAGCTCGATCTCACAACCCTGAGATCATGACCTGAGCTGAAATCAAGAGTCGGATGCTTAACCAACTGAGCCACCCAAGTGCCCCCAATGTTGCATTTTAAATGTCCATCTCCCTTGCCTCAGTGTGGGACAGCCCTGAAGGCCCATCCCAGCTTGAGGGCTTCATTTAAGGTCAGCTGAGATCATCGTTATAACTGTATAGCCGTACAACTCCTTCATCTACACCGTTTGGCTTATCTCAGTGCTCTACGCGTGGTGATCCCTATAGTACTCCCCAGGAAACCTTTTGCATTCAAATCTGTAAATCATGGTCTATTTCCTAGGAAACACAAACTGCAACATCTATACTTTTAACTTTCTGTATAAGGGGAAAATAGCTAACATATAAATACTGAAATGTTAATATGGAATCTGTAGAGATTTTATATATTTACACCCCTCTTGAAAGGGATGTTGAAATGCATCTATAAGAATTTCAAGTCAAGATGCCAGAAATTCGCACTGAATTCCCCCCGAGGGAATTTAAAGAGAGTTTAAAATCATGCTCTTGATTTTTACCAATTGATGTAACACACAGCCATTTTCACTTACCAGGAAAGCTGTTAGTATAGATCTGGTTCATTATGTTCTTTCCATCCGTTATAAGCAAAACTCTGCAAAATCTTCACCCAGGATTAGAAGTAAGTTCATGTTCTTATATATTGATTTAGTTCACCCTTCTAATCTAGATCATGGGGCAAATTTGTTATTTCCTGAGGGAGATCATCAGGAAAAAAGGCAAACCAAAACACAAAACACCAAACCCTTAATACTAAATATGAAGTTTGTTTGCAAGTGAAGTTAAGGCTATCACATTATATATCAATTACAATAACCCTCAAAATATGGTTACTCTATACCATAATTTCCCTGCTGTTTTAAGATGGAATTCACACAGATTTTAGTGTAAAATGTGGCAATTAAAATGACAAGAGACGGAAGAACGTCCTTAATTTTAAGGAAGTGTCCTGAATCAAGATTAGAAGGCAATGCAAAAAGAATTAGACTTAAAACATGGTAACTGTTAGGATTTATAATTTTATTATGAATTTCTCCTGGACTTCTTGCTTTTCCATCCATTTCTCTACCCTTCGGCCACTGTGCTCTGATCTCCGGGGAGGAGGGCTGGCCTCTGAATGTTGTGTTTTCCAGTCCCCTGTGTCAACTGACTTGTAGGGAGAGATTGGAGGAGGCTGAAGGAGGGAAACCTGGTAACTCTTTCCCTCTCTCTTTGCATTGGTGGTTTCCTCAGCACCAGCTGTGGTGTGGTTCCAGCTCCTACTTCCTTTCCCTCCTGGTTGAGGTCAGGCAGCCTTGCCTCCCTCCAGCCTGGCCCTGACAGCTGCTCTCCGACGCTGCTAATACTTGGTTTGCTTCCCCACTCACTGCTTTTCAGCTCTTTTCTACTACCTGGGTAGTAAAGTCGATTTAATCTCCATCTGACTTGAATATATGGAATGATTTATGGTTGCACCTGGATGGCCACAACTACCTAAACTATATGCCTGTTGTTTGCAAGAAAAATAACCCCTAGACATATACAAAAGGCCTTTTTACCATTAAGGGAAAAATAATTAGTCCTCAAAATAATGTAATGTGATGTTATTACCCACATTTTCCAGAAAAGAAGAGTGGGCTCAGCAAGGGTAGGTAATTTGCCTATGATCACATATCAAATGCGTAAGGAATGGGGCTTCTAAAGTGAGACAACTTGATTGGAATCCTGATTTCACCTCGTATTAGCCTGGCAAATTACTTGACCAACTTGTGTTACATTTTCTCATCTACAGCATAGGGATTTTAGTCATATTTACTATTCATATTCAAAAAAGTGTTGTGAAGATTAAATAAATGAATAAATGTTAAAGTGGCTACAGCAGCTACTGGCACATAGTACGTGCTCAGTCAAAGTTAGCTATTATTATTAGCCATGTGGCTTCAGTATTGTTTTCAATGACTTTGAAAAAACAAAACAAGTTAACAATGATTCTCCTAGGATTTATGGCTCAGTGTTTATGTTTTGAAAAGAAATTTACAAATGCATGACATGACATCATATTGAACGATAATTTCTGATTTAGTTAAAAATCTAGTCTTCTACCCCTGATTATCAGAACAGTTTAGAAAAGCAAGATTGATTTCTTTTGTGGAATAGTCAAGAATTCCACAGTGGCCTAAGGCACCAAATGATCACAAACCATCATCCTGCAATTAAAATGGCCGGAGCTGACCTGCTCTTTATTAAACATTAATCTTTGGCTTCTTCTGAATGCACCAGTGAGTTCAAGGTCTGGATATGTATGACTCATGCTAGCTCTGTGCCATTAAGCTGTTTTATAGGAGAAAACTATTCTTCATTGCATTGAGCCTGACACTTGAGATTCTTTTTATAATTTGAAAATTGGCAGTTCAGAGTATATTTAAATGAAAAATGCTAGCTATCGTCACCATCATTTGTTGATAGAAACAATGCTTTCACCATTGAAATAACCCTACAGAACACACTGTGGCCTCAAACTACCATGGACATATATTAACATTTCATATATAATATTATTAGCACATTCTTTTTACAATGTGTTTTATACTCAGTGTTTGTTCTTGGTAACTTTCTAAATAGTATACAAATTACACGAGTAAGTGAAATTACACTGTTTATTTGCAATCATGTGAAAGAAAAAACAAGAAAATGCATATTTTGTAAGCAAGAATTTTCTGCTAATTAGCATTACAATTGTGTATTTCACAATGTTTTTGAGGCATGAGCGTATCTCTAAGCAATACAAAAATAAGTGTGGGTGAAATAATTAATCCGAGTAGGTGTATGGATAATTGTACCAAATATTAGTTTTTGTTATTTACTTTACTACTCGTATGCTTTTACCATCTGCAAAAATCTAATTGCTTTCTACAGAAATTTTCACTAATTTCTTCCACTCTGTATCTTTTACATGGCTGCAAAGGCTAACCTATGGCAATCTTGGTTATTTTGACTATTGAATAAATATTTAGGAGATTTTGGAATTAACTTGGTAACTGGGTACCACATCATCACTGGATATTAATTTTAAATTTGTGAGTATATATATGGCATTTTTGGATTATGATATTTTAGTTTCTTGTTGAATCATTACATATAAAAGGATAGATATAGTTCTTTCACTTTTACTATTTTTGAAAATAACTAAAATTATACTGAAAACACTTGGATCGGAATGGTTGTCCCTTATGCTTGTTTTTGCGCAAGCAGTTATGGGAAAGCAGAACTGTTTACTGATGTCATTTAAATCCAGGAAGCTTCTTTATTAGTGCTAATCTTTTATAAAAATGTATACTATCCAGTCTTTCTATGATGCAAATAGTCAAAGGGATACCCAAATTTAATGTCAATTTCAAATTAAACCTAGGTGTTTAAGTTAGCTTCTTTGAAAAGAAATATAATGCTCATCTTATTATAATGCTCATCTGACCTTCACATATCCTGGGCTTTTAAACTAAATGTACAAGCAAACATGATTTATAGTGGAGTAGAAAGATGTAGGCTAAGTTTACACTAAGGATTTCTAAGGATGAAATTTATGAGGACAGGGAGGGTTGAAGGAAACATTTTAAAAGAACATCATTTTCTTTAAAATTTGAAATTTACAAAGGAAAGAACTACTCTTCAATAATTCAAAATAAAACATAAATGTTTTCTGCAAATATTTTCATTCATCACATACATGGGTTAACATCATGACAGCCTAACTGAAATCAGGGTAACTTTATGGCAAACCTAAATACTTTATGTGATATAAACCAACAGATAGTCCCCTACTGCTTTTCTTATACCAATCGTTCTCTTTGAAGAGGCCACCCCCTCAATGATGAAATCACTTTTAAACTAACAGGAAAGAAACTTGAGTTAAATCTAACCTCTTTATTGGACAAGTGGGGAAAAACCCCAAAACTGAAGTGAAGAAGGACCAAATGGCTTTCCCGGTAATGGTTGGTGTATAGACCGAAAGTCTGTTTTTATCAAATGGCTATAGACCAGTGCAGCCATGCAAACCACCTGTCATAACGAAATTAATTCTTATAATTACATGCAGACTATCGAAACTTCTAATAAGGATTTTTAGATCTAGATCGAAATAGGTTCACTTTCAGGCTCTGTCCATTAAGCAATTAAGTCTTGGGCAACAGCCTGGAATTCCAGATACTTCGTACACTAAATATATAATTTATCTATAACGAGGATCACTATGCATGTGAGAATTAGAAATTGGGAAGCAAAGGGCCAGCAGTACCTGATTCATAGTTGTGGCTCAATAACTGATAATCTAGGAAAATCTGCTATTTGAACAAGGCTAGAAAAGATCATAAGATCTAGAAGTTACTTGGTTTATTTTATATTTCCCTACATTTCCTGAATTATTTTCTAAACATATGCTGTATTACTCTCATCTTATATAGCTACCTCAGAGATCGTGTTGCATTTACATTTCTAATTTTTCCCAAATTTTGGTGGCACCCCGCCATTGCATCTTTATTTTTCCATTATTGATAATACCTGCAGAGTGTATGTATGAGCTGGAACTGTGTGTACTCATGATTCAAATTTCTTTGATAATCGCTGCTAAGACCCACATCTACTTATGATCATTGCCCCCATTAGAACCACATACTCTATAACAAGACTAAAACTCTCTTGGTTTTAAAAATGATTGCTGTTATGCATTATTATTAATAATAGTAATAACTATTAAGCCTGAAAGAACAAACTTGGGAGCTAACTCATATCCTGGAGTTCTGTATAAATTCTACTTTATTAGTTCTAAATATAAGGTATGGGAAAAAATGCCATTAAGGGAAATATGAGGATAATCACACCCTGACAGCTTCCTTGCTGGGCTTGTTTCTAGCTCAAAGAGACTTAATCAGTTTGTCAAGCAGAATTCAGAGTAGTGGCTCCAGAATCTGATAACATATATGATGTATGCCATAGACACGCAACATGTTATGGAATTTGGAGAACATCAGTGCTGGGTATTTTGTCATCTATTGCCTCCGTGAAGACATGATGAAGGTAGCTTTTCCTCAATCCTTCCGTGACTCACATCTTGAGGTCTAATGGCAGCGCGATAGACGTTCTTGAGGGCCTCGGCACCAGCTATGGCATTACTGTGGCCCTGGGTGCAGCAATCCACCAGGCCAGGCACCATTTCAACAAAAGCCTAATAACAACAATAATAGTTACTATTTGTTAAATTGTTATGAGGTAAAGACTGTGTTAAAGTAGGCAAACTGTCTTATATACTTCAATATAAATGCAAGTTATAGGTCATATTATTACTCCATTTGACAAAAGAATGAAGAGACTCTTATGAACTTGACAAAAAGTCCATAGCTAGAATTGGCAAAAACAGGATCATATTTATCTAGTACCACATCCAAGATCTTGGACTGTACTGCTTCCTGCCCAATCTGTCTTAACTTATTATTGTTATTGCCATTATTATTATTTTTGAGTATTTGTCTAAGTCAGGTGGTAGCACAATGGGAACCATGCATTACAGTCGATGTTTAGTCTGAGATATCCCTTGTGAAGTCTATTCCTGTTTGTTCTGAAGCCCAGCTACTGAAAAGTTCAATTATTTAGAATACTATAAAGACTTATTTATTATTTTCTGTGTCTGAGGCCTCTGTCTAAAGCATTTTCAGACTTGGAAATGTTTTAAATTTTCTAAGATTTTGGGATATGATGAAATATGATTTTTTTAAGCAAGACTACACTATAATTTTCTCCACATGTGTGAACTAAAGACATAAAAGATGCAGATAGAATAGAAATCAAAGGAGCATTGGAGTAGAAAAACTAGTGGCAAGCAAAAATTCAGCTCCAGTAAATGAATGGCTGATCCAACAGTCCCTTCCTTTGAAGTTTTGATCTAAAAGAAAAACAACAAAAAGAAGCTGAGGAAGAAAAAAAATAAACTGCTTCCACAAAAGTGAAACTAAATCTAAGTTAGGTAGTTTCATTTTTTTTTTTAAGCATCTCAAAGAAGCCAACTTCAGGATGGAGTGCAGTTAAGCAACAGGACTTCTACATTCTTAAATGAGAATGGAGGGAAACCAGTTTTAAAATAGGCTAGTATCAAAGAAAGTGTCCCTCGATTCACTCATGACACCAGTCTGTTCGGAAGCTCTGATCATTAATGCAGTTCAGGGCAAACTCATTTGATACTTCCTTCAGAAATGCAGAGATGTTTAGAATTATTCAAAAACAGCCTCATTTAAAAATCTTGGGTTTGCCTTGGTTGTGTAAAGAATTTTAATCACACTCATTTAGAGAAATGTGCTAATATGATACATATAAATGGAATTAAGTTTACTGAATTATGTGAACATTTGAGAGAGGCAAAAAATTTATAAACCATCTGGGTATTTAACAGAATAGTAAAGGAAAAATAGTTATAATTACTCCATTTATTTAGTAAATATTGACTGACCTCTCTGATTGACAATATGAGCATGGCTTAAAAGAGGGAGTAAACTTGGAGTTTTGAATGATAAATAGGAGTTTTCTAGAAATACGAGGGTATATGATTAGGGCACTAGGGTGGCTCAGTCAGTTAAGCACCCCACTCTTGATTTTGGCTCAGATCATGTGCAGAGTCTCCTTCAGATTCTCTCTCTCCCTTTGTCCGTCCCACTGCTTGGGCTCTCTCTCTAAAATAAATACATAAAATCTTAAAAAAAAAAAAAGAAAAAGAAAGAAATATGAGGATATATCAGAATTCTAGACAAAGGAAAGAGGAGGGAAAGAGGGTGGAGAAACAATACAGGGTTCAACAATTACATGAGAATCTTGTATAATCACAGTATAATCACTTGGAGGATTTGTTTAAAATCAAGTTTCTGTGCCTTGTCCCATGCCAAGTCAATCACAATCAGCGATAGCAGAAAGTTTAATAGGCACACTTAGGTTGTTTTTATAAACACTAAGATTTGAAAATTGTTGCTATAGATAATAGAAGTATCTAGCCTCAAGCAACAGAACTGCACAATCTATTTTACATATACAAAGAACATGCCGATGGCCTAGGAGCATTAAGAGAGAATTGAAAGTGAAGAAAAGTGACCTTTGAAGACTGGTACAATGATCTTTACCTCTCTTTCCCTTTTTAGTCTACTTCTATCAGGCTTTTGTTCCTAAACTCTCTTGTCAAGGTTACCAAGGATCCTTGGCTTCCCAAATTGCTAATGCTCAAACTACATCTCAGCAACACGTGGAAAAAATGATCACCCAATCTAAAACACTGAATAGTCCTGGCTTTTAAGAAACCACCTATCATTTTATTAATCTGGTATAGCACATTGATTGATTTGTGGGTGTTGAGAACCATTCTTGCAAACCTGGAATAAATCCCACTTGGTCATGGTATATAATCCTTTCAATATATTATTGAATTTAGTTGGCTAATATTTTTTTGAAGATTTTACATCTTTGTTTATTGAGCATATTGGCCTGTAATTTTCTTTTCTTATGGTATCTTGTCTGGTTTTGGCATCAGGGTAATGCTGGCCTTGTAAAATGAGCTTGGAAGTGATTCCTCCTATCTATTTTTTGGAAAGGTTTGAGAAGGATTGGTATTAATTCTTCTTTAAATATTTGGTAGAATTCACCAGTAAGGCATCCGGTCCTGAACTTTTATTTGTTAGGTGGTTTTTGATTACCAATCCAATCTTACTAGTAATTTGTCTATTCAGATTTTCTATTACTTCATGATTCAACCTTAAGAGGTGGTATGTTTTTGGTAAATAATCCATTTCTTCAGGTTGAACAATTTGTTGGCAAAAAATTGTTCATAGCAGTGTCTTATGATCCCTTGCATTTCTGTACTATCACTTGTAATGTCTCTTCTTTCATTTCTGATTTTATTTATTTGAGTCCTCCATTTTATTCTTTCATTTCTTATACCTCATTAACATAATGAAGGATAAAAATAATAAAATCACCTCAATATATGCAAAAAAAGCATTTGACAAGATTCAACATCCATTTGTGATAAAAACTCTCAACAAAGTGGAGATAGAGAGACTGTACCTCAACATAATAAAACCATATATGACAAGCCCACAGCTAATATTATACCCAATGATTAAAAGTGGAAAGCTTTCCCTTTAAGATCAGGAATTAGACAAAGATGCCTATTCTTACCACTTTTATTCAACATAGTATTAGAAGTCCTAGCCAGAACAATTAAGCAAGAAAAATAAATAAAAGGCATTCAAATTAGAAAAGAAAAAGAAGTAAAACTATTTGCAGATGACAGGATACTATCCAACCCAGTCTACAAATTCAATGCAATCCCTATAAAATTCCAATGACATTTTTTGTAGAAATTAAAAAAAAAACCTTAAAATTTGTATGGAACCACAAAAGACACTGACTAGCCAAAACAATCTTGAGAAAGAAGGAAAAAACCCAGAGACATCACTCATTTTGACTTGAAACTATATCACAAAGCTATAGTACTCAAAGCAGTATAATATTGTCATAAAACCAGGCATCTCGGTTAATGGAACAGAATAGAGAGTTCAGAAATAAACTCATAAATATATTGTCAATTAATTTATGATAGAGGAGCCAAGAACACATGATGGGGAAAAGACAGTCTTTTCAATAATTGATGCTGGGAAAACTGGAAAGTTACATGCAAAATAATGAAACTGGAATACTATCTTATACCACACAATCAAAATAACTCAAAATAGATTAAGGACTTGAATGTAAGACACATAGCTATAAAACTCTTAGAAGAAAACATGGTCACTAAGTTCCTTGATGTCAGTCTTGGTGGTGACTTTTTTGGATTTGACAGACATCAGAAGTAAAGGCAATAAAAACAAAAATAAATAAGTGGGACTACATCAAACTAAAATCTTCTGCGCAACAAAGGAAACCCATCAACAAAAAGAAAAGACAATGTAAAAAGGGGAGAAAATATTTGCAAATTATATATCTGATAAGGAATTAATATCCAAGATATATAAATAAATGGCACAATTAAATAACAAAATCCCAAGCATTCCAACTAAATAATGAGCAGAGGATATGAATAGATGTTTTTTCAAAGAAGACATACAGATGGCCGATAGATTTATGTAAAGATAATCAACATCACTAATGATCAGGGAATTACAAATCAAAACCACAATGAGATATCACATTACAGCTGTCAGATTGGCTATTACCAAAAAGACAAGAATTGGTAAGGATGTGGAGAAAAGTCCTTGTGCACTGTTGGTGGGAATATAAATTGGTGCAGCCACTATGAAAAACATTATGTAAGTTCTTCAAAAAATTAAAAATAGAATTACCATATGATTGAGTAATTCCAGTTCAGGGTATTTACCCAAAGATAACAAAGACACTAACTAGAAAAGATACAGACTCCCCCATGTTCACTGAAGCATTATTTATAATAGTCAATATATGGAAACAAACTAAGTGTCCATCAATAAATGATTGGATACAAAATATGGTAAATATATACAATGGAATATTATTTAGCCATAAAAAGACTAAAATCTTGCCATTTGTGACAACATGAATGACTCTTGAGGGCATTGAGTAAAATAAGTGAAATAAGTCAGACAGGGAAAGACAAATACCATATGATCTCACTTATATGTTGAATCTAAAACAAAAACAAGCTCATAGATAAAGAGAAAAGATTGGTGGTTGTCAGAAGCATGGGGTTGAGGGTGGGTTAAAAGGGTAAAGAGAGTCAAAAGGTACAAATTTCCAGTTATAAAATAAATAAAATCCTGAAGATGGAATGTATAGCAAGGAGACTATAGTTAATAATACTGTATTGCATAGTTGAAAGTTGCCAAGAAAGTAGATCTTAAAAGTTCTTGTCACAAGAAAAGAAAATTCTGTAACTATGTATGGTGATGGATGTTAGATTTATTGTGGTAAAATAAAGAAAAAAATTTAAAAGATTTATTTATTTGAGAGAGATCATGCAAGCATGTGCGTGTGGGGCGGGGGGAGCAGAAAGAGAGGGAGAGAGAGAGTCTTAAGCTTACTCCCTGCTGAGCACAGAGCCTGACGAGAGGCTCCATCTCATGACCCTGAGATTATGACCTGAGTCAAAACCAAGAGTCATATGCTTAACTCACTGTGCCACCTGGTGCCCCAAAATAAATAAAAATTTTTAAAAAAGGATGGAAAATAAAAACTACCACTGAAATACAATGTTTTAATGAAATTATCTAAGTAAAAGGAAATGGAAGGCCTCAGGTACTTATTTTTCCTACTTGGATTAATGGGGTGAATTAAAAAAATAGCTGTACAAATAAAGTTAATAAGTTAAAAAATAAATAAATAAAGAAGCTATCTGGTATTCATTTTTGTTTTGCTCTACTTTACTGAATCCTCAAGAACCTGAACCTTTTCTCTTTTACCTTTTTTCTCTTTCTATACTTGCTCTTTGTAGCTTTAAATCATCATTAATAATATTAGACACATATCTATCTTCAGACCCTTCCTTTTCCTTTTACTTTACACCTGTATGTCCAAGTAGCTACTCAAAATCTCTGATTTGATGTCTAGAGGGAATTTCAAATATTTATGTTTAGAAAGGGACCCCCCATTTCATGGTTGATCCATCAACAAGCCCACTGGAACTTTCCCTAAAGTACGTCCAGAATCTGACATCTTTGCACCAATTCCATGGCTATCATTCTAGTTCATGTTGCCAGCATCACCTATTGCCTAACCGTCACAATAATCTCCTAACTGATCTTGCCGCCTCTACTCTTGCCCCATACAGTAAATTTTCCATTGCGATCCTCAGTGATCTTTAGGAACATAGAGCAGAAAATGCAAGTCTGGTGTTCAAAATCCTCCAGTGGCTATCATACTTCAAATAAAACCCAAAGATTTACCAAGGCTCGCAGGGTCTCCTATCCCTCATGGCAATATCCTCTATACTTATACGTCTATTGCTTCAACCGCAGTGGTCTTCTTGATGTTTATCCGATCAAGTTTGCTTTTCTTCAGAAGCTTGCGTTTATGGTTTCCTCTAGCTAGCACGCTCTTCTCCCAGATATCAGCATGTCTTCTTCTTCATTTTATTCTGGTCTCTTTTTATATATGACTTCCTTTCAATACCCTCTCATGACCACTTTACTTATTCAATTCTCTTTCCATGTTAGTCTATATTCCCCTACCATACTTTACTTTATTCACAGCATTCTCACTATTTAACATTGTATCATATAGCTATTTGCTAGTTTTTCCCCTTCTCTTTCACATAGGATTATAGATTCCACAGCAGTAAGTACTTTATCTTGTTCAGTTTTTAAAATTCCCTGTGCTTGGAACAGCACAGTACATAGAGGCGGACAAAGACCATTTGTTTACTGAGTGAATCCTTCATATGTGAAATGTTGAAGCCTTAATAATGGCATTGTAAACAGGGATGGTGAGAAAAGATAAAAGGATGACTTTGCTTTATGAAATTAGAAGTCATTCTAACTGACATTACAGTATAATATGAACTAGAAAAGAACTAGAAAACATATGAAAAATGTCAGCACTTCTGTTATAAAAATGACAATACAAAGAATAAAAGGGTTAATCTACATAAAAGAATGGGATGTAATCAATAGTTCTGGGTTTGAAGGGTAGTCAAAACTGAAGTTGCTATGGAGAAACAGGAAGAAAATGGGCAGAGATGAATTGCACAGATGTTCTGGGCATAGGGATTGACGTTAAAGGTCATAAAGATCTTGGAAAAGTGCAAATAATTAATCTGATTGAACCATGTGGTAGGAGATTAGGGAAAATGGGCAGGTAAAAAATAAGGGTCGAAAAATTGTCTTCTCAGTTTATTTGTAGCTTGAAGATCATACCTATGCTGTTGGGGATTAATTTTAAGTAAGGAATAGGGGGACTGAAGCGTTTTAGCAAGGAAGGGATGTTTGTTGCTTTTGTCAATGTAGAACTGAATAGTTTTGGGGAGTTACAAATAATATAAGAAGTATCTCATCTCCAACCACTGTGGTTCTCCTTGCTCCCTGGCATCCAAGGTAAGCACATATGGCTTAGCCAATTGGATGTTTCTGCTAGGGACTTTGATTTCTGAGGGACAGTCAAATGTTATTCATGGTGGTGGTAGAAAAATCAAGAGTCCACTGTAATGGTGGCTAGTGTCTATGCATTGCAATAGCAGTCTGGTGCACTGACCACAGCATTATTAGTCCTTTGAGCTTTGAAAGACCGTTTGAGATTTATGTATAGAGAAGGAAAGAGAAAGAAAGAGAGAGAGAAGGTGAATGTTGCAGCTCTCAGAACCAGAAAAGTCATAGATAGATCCATACTGGAAGAGAATTAGGGAAGGAAATATATCATGTCTAAAGATCAAAAGATAATTTTTGTGAAGCTTTAAGATTTTGTAAAACTAGTTAATGAGCTTTAAACCTTTGTGAAAATTGCTGCTATGAAAAGGTGATGTTAAATGCTATCCAAGTGGTTTTAACAATAGAACTTCCTAAATTTGAACACCAAATTTTATTATATTAATGGTGGTCAACTCATATTTAACAAATGTTTATCAGATTAAAAGAGTGTAGACAATTCAATACCATGGATCTGTAACATGAAATTGTGATTGTCTAAATTGCTCAAATTACATGGAGTATTAGTATATTTACACTTTATCTTATATAAAAACAAAACGTGTGTAGGATTCATCTCTTCAAGGTGAATTAATTTTTCCAGTTTATCTGTAGTCACATGGTTCACAATGAATTCTCAGAAAAAGTTAAGTGAACTCGAATACAATCCATTGTAAGACTGGACCCAGTAACAATGTTGTAAGTATAAAGTTGTCTTTAAGGGGTCTCTGTGTATAATTAGCTTTGATTAATACAATCACAGGATTGACTAGTTTCATTTTGAACTTTTCTGAGTAATGATATATTTTTAATGATTATACTGGTAGAGCCCAGAATTTTTATAAAAGTTTTGTCTATTATTTTTTATTATTTCTTTTCTGTGTTTAGGCTAGTCTTAAATAGTAACTGATCTTATCGGCCTAATGAGTTTGCATTTTACTCTCAGAATTTTAAATGTCATAGATGAGCTCACTTGCTTACGAGCACTCTGATTTCCTGTATGTTAACCCACCCATACAGTATTTCGAACATCTTCAATGTCTATTGCATTGAAAACAATTTAATCAGCATCAGTGGAAAATTATTATTTGGCAGGAATAGAGTTATACGATGCTATTTATTAATACCATACAAACTCTGTAAAAGCAGGATATCCTATATCATTTGAACATTTTTATGTATTAATTATAGCTTAACCACTATGGGTAGTTCGTAGCAAGCTTTTATCAAAAGAGACTGGTAACATTTAGAAGCAAAATTCTAGGGGTAAAGAAAACTGAAATTTCAATTCAATTGTTGGAAGCAATAGCAGACATATTATTTTCATTTAAAAGGTAGTGCGCAGGAAGCAGTTCTCTTCTGAATAAACTGACTGTATTCATGATTTAGCAGAATCAGTTACTTTGCAATTGATTCTGACTACAGCTCGTATTTGAACTTTAAGCATGTGATCTCAGGATTTTACCTAATGTCACATATGAATCACTCAGGGCGGCTGCAGAAACATGCACAATGTGCTCAGTGATGATTCCCTTTGCATTAAGGAAACGTTCTTCAAGGCAGGCGTCATGAAAGGGTCCAACCATGACCTTAAGATATGAAAGTATTCTTCATAAAATACAGGAACTGGGGGAAAATTCAACATCTTTTACAGAAGCTTATTAACCAAATGGCTGATATAAGCACATGGCAACAGGACTCACTAGGCATTGGTGAACCAAGCTGAAAGTTTGATGGTGGAACATGTTACACATAATTAAATATGTATCCTTCCTAATCGATAGTGAGGGCATCATCACTTTTCTCAAGGTTAGTTAGGCAGGGTTGTTTGAGGGGACAGAAGCCAGAGTAAAGAGACTCAAGAAGACAGACGAGAGAATCATGAGTTTGGGAGCTGAGGGGGCTATTAGGAGCCTTGGCACACTTGAAAACCAGACTGCAATGTTATCTGTAGTCTCCTTAGGGAACTATTAGACAAGGTCAAGAAGGCCTATGAGAACTGATGGGTACATTTAAGCAATGTCTTCCTGCTTCACCAAGTTGCTCAATAGCAGCTGCCGGATTTTCATGTCTTGAACACAGCATCTTACACGAGCATCTCTTTAAAGTATTGCTCAATTCTGCCTTGTACAGAATGTCACATTTCTCTGTGGAAACCATCAGTGATGAATTAATGAATGCTTCTAATACCGATGGACTCCAACTGTTCCAACCGCTGACTGTAATTCATGAGGAAAAGAAATATGTACTTAAGTATGTGTAGGTGTTTGTAAATATGTCTTCCCCAAACCACATCTCTGCGAGGGAGAAAAAATGAAGAGAAAGAGTACAACAGCTTAGTCCCATCAAGTGTGTGGGCTGGTTAGCATTCTTAGAAATGTTGCTAAATATTGTACCATTCCTTCTTTTCTTCCTTTCCCTCTCCATCCCTAAAGACTTACTGAGTCCTCTATGAGCCAAGCATTGAAGAGAGGAGATAAACAATTGATTTGGAAGATGGAAATGATAGTCATGGTGATAAGGCCAATAACGAGGGTCTGCCAAGTGTCAAGAGATGTTTAAGAAGGCTCTCAGTTACACAACAGAGAAAGGATGGCTGGAGCCCTTAGTCATGTGAGACTCTAAGACTATCTGCATATTTCACTTTAGATAGAACAACTTAGGAAAGGATTTCATATTTATTCCAGGAACAAATCATGTGAATTGGTGTTTATAAAAGGATAATGCTTTCCCCCAATTTTTTTTTTCCCAAACATATGTGATAAAGTTCTTACTTCAGGAAGATTTTTTTCCAGGAAACTTAAAGCATTCTTAAAATAGTCTAAAATTCTGACAAATATATCCCTTAAGACACTTGCTTTCCTTAGTTTTATTTTCAAAACTTTAATTTGTTTCTTTCAGAGGCCTGGTAAAACAAATCATTGCTTTCATGTAAATGAATTTATCATATTTACTAACTCTTAGGAAGTGGTAAAATTTGGATCTTCAGTTCATATATATATATATATATATGGTTATTATATAGCCTTTATTATTAGATAATGCTTGAGAAAGTCTTTTGGGTATTTTTTACTAGGCTTTATTTATTTATATTTTTGATATAAAACACCAATACCAAAATTTTCCTCTCCACCACTAAATTTTTCTAAAGCACATACATTAAACTTTAAAAAAAATAGTTTGTTGTAGGACTAGAGAGGATATTTACAGTTTTTAATAATGAATATCTTTTATAATATGTTTATTGATAGCATCATTTGATAAAGTTGTGATCTGAATCTCTTATGGTACTTTTCCACGACACCATTGGCTACTTGCAAAAGCCATTCCCACATTCTCCTTTGCTAGCAGAACTTCATTCCATTTTTTTTTTTTCCAGGCATCTATCAGAGATCTCAGGGAAGAAGAGATGAATCCCTTGCCTAGCCTAGGGTTGGGCATTCAGTCAATGAGATGCATATATAGGGAGAAAGACAGAAACAGAGGCAGAGAGAGAGAGATTTAAGGAATTGGCTCATATAATTGTAGGATGGCAAGTTCAAAATCTGTAGGGCAGGCTGGTAGGCTAGAAAGTCAAATAGGAGATGATGCTATAGGCTTAAGGTAGAATTTCCTCTTCTCAGGGAAATATCAGTTTTTACTCTAAAGGTCCTCAACTGATTAGATAAAACCCACCCACATCATCAAGGATAATCTTCACTTAAAGGATTATAAATGAATAATATATTGCAGATATTAATCACACATGTACAAAATACCTTCATAGCAACACCAAGATTAATATTTGATTAAATAATTGAGAACTATAGCCTAGATAAGTTAACACAAAACTAAACATCACAGTATTGCTTGACATTTTTATAATGGAAAAAATCTAGGTCTGAGGTCTGCTGGATAGCATCCCTGACTAGAGTCACTGGTACAGAAATTTAAGGCCTTTCCTTATAGTCCCAGAATTAAGCCTATTTACAGACTCTGAAGCCCTCAACTGGGGAGGGATTGAATCCCTTTTCAGGAGAATCCCATAATTTTGCCAAGTGTGTTTTGTAAATTTTCCTCCAACCTTCACCAGAAAGGCCATTGATTAAGGTTAACAGTTTATTGGAGGAAAGAAAACACACAGACCTTCCAGGATTTAGTAGAAACACAGTTCTGTGGTGATGTTACCTTCCAAAGGTCCAAAACTCTACCATAATCTATGGTGGATTATGGTAGTATGGTGACAAATGGAGTCTTGACCCACCTGTGTTGTAAAATAGGCTACAGCAGACCTAAAAATAGTTTATCATTGTTTTTTTTTTCCCCTAGTTCCTTATGTATAATATTCAGAACAGATAATTTAACAAGATTTCAACATTGGTTTCCTACATAAAGAAGTAGTGATTATAATGGAAGGAAGAGCCAAGTGTAAGTACCTGGAGCTACCACTTCTCACCAATGCATCAAATTCATAAACCAGTATTAAGCCTGTTTTTTAGGGGGAATTTTAGACATTAGTTTCACCATAAAAACTTTGAAGATACAGAGTTGGTGATTCCTACAATAATACCTCTTAATGTATCTGACCTATGAAAAAGCTAGATGAGTTTTCCGGAAAGACTGAATAATCACAAACTTAATCAATTGCTGATAATGATCTCAACTGTAAGGTGTCTTTTTTTCAGAGAAAATTAACCCAGTTCCTGACTTCTGGTATGTAATAACAGGGCACATGCTTTTTCTCAATTCCCTCTTATAAAGACAATACCTAGTGTGCCTTTACCCAGA